>NW_028298253.1:0-5326 GCF_049724085.1 Artemia sp. Qi Xiang Cuo
GAAAATAAACAAGAGATTGGCAATTGTGTTGAAAGCCTTAAAAATATAATACAAATCAGAATTAATATTGCAATACCTGAGAAAAAATATCACTCGCAACGAGTATACAAGATAGCGGACCCCAAAATTAAATGAATTAATGCGTAATTATAAAAGATAATTCAAAAAATTTAGAATTAACTCAGAGTATTAAAGTTATCATTACATTAAAATTGAAAAACGACTGTATTCAGATGAAATTAAAAATTCCAAACTTGAAGACTGGAGAAAATTTGGTCTAAACAAAGGTAGCGTAGATGTCTGGAGAACCCTCCCGCCAAACTGCTCTAACCTCCCCCCTTCCACTATTGTATCTCCAATACATCGTGTAACATAGTATGGTGTGGTCGCAAAATAGGACCATGACGCTTTCGAGTTAGTAATTGAAATATGGTTTCCCCACGATGAATGCAATAATTAACCTTAATCTAACAGACTGGTAATATGACAAATCTTATCGATATTGGATACTAAACTATATAAACTGTCAAAAAGACAACCTTATTCAAGACGTCAATTAATTACAATGTCAACATTTCAATATTATATGAATTATCTTAATTCCTTGAACTCTAATGGCGTATATTGTATCGTAAAAAAAGTTACTAAACTAAATTCTCATGTTTTGTCTCACACTTCAATTAAAAGATATACTAAATCTTTTAACATAAAGTATTTTTACAATGATTTGGCCAGTGCTAAAATTATTGTTATTACTAAACTAGGCAGAATCATTGACGGCTTACCTTCTTCTTATCCACCTATCAGCTTGATACCAGTTTTTGGCAGAATTTTCGAAAGAATCATCTCATATTTTTTGAATGATTTAAGTATTAATAAGGACTGGATTTCTAATAACCAGTTTGGATTTGTTAATGGTAAATCAACAATAGATGCTCTGGATAAACTCGTCACAACAGTGGAAGAAAATATTAAGTTGAATAAATTTACACTTTGTCTTCTCTTTGATATCAAAGGTGCCTCCAACAATGCATGGACCCCCGTGATTTAAAAAAAATATTAGATTTAGTTTGCCCTACTCCTCTAGTTATGTTGATTAAAATTTATCTATCATATCGATCAGTTTCTTATGGTGATAAAGCTGATAATATAACTCGTATCCTTTAAAAATCTTGCCACAAGGAAGCATACTCTCTCCGTTCTTATGGTCTATTAATATGGACGATTTGCTTCGTTCAGAGCTAACGACAGGCTGTACAATACAAGCGTATGATGATGATTTCTTTATAAAAATATATTCTAAAGATGTCAATTTAATTAATAATACTAAAAAAAATATCTTTACACTATTTAACATATGGGCTGATGTAAATGTATTAAATTTAACCTCTAATATCTGCTAAGATGTCACCTTTAAGAATAAAAGAAAACTAAGACATATTAAAAGTTTTTTTTTAAGACATAGAATAATAGTAATATTCGTCTGCTTCATTCTGGAGATAGTGAGTTACTGGGTGTTAATTCTGGATAGAAAATTACTATGACGTGATCATGTTGGAAGCAAAACACAAGTCACCAAGCAATATTCAAAAAAATTATTATGTGCCATCAAAACTACTTGGGGTCTTAAACGATTTGCCTTAATAAAATTATACCACGCTGCATTGAATCTACAATATTGTATTCTATACCTGTACTGCAGTCAGTGCAAAATAAAAAAAAAAATGTAAAAAAGTTAGTGTCAGTCAAAAGAATCTCTATGGTTTTGATTTACAAAGATTTTTTATCAGCTAAAAATGAGACAATAACGGCTTTAGATGGATGCCTTCCTATCGATTTTAGAGCTAAAGAGATATATCTCACCAGATATCTAAAGATAGAAAGGATCGATTACTGGCCACCACTCAGGTGCTTAAATAATTATATTATAAATGATCTGTCACATTATACAGACTCGCAAGTAATTTTCCTATTCTGTAATTCGTTTTCTAATTCTAATAATTTAATTGAAATTAGGTAAATCTTACATAAAAGCGCATATATGAACTGGTATGAGTTATTTTGCCAAGCTGTTAAGCCCTTGACCCTTCAGTTTTTTACTAATCATACTGACCTTCTTCAAGTCACAAAAATTTCTCCTAAGTATAAACTGACACATATTGTAACTGGTCACTTTAAATTAAATTCATGTGTATGTATAATTAATAAAATTGATTTTTCCAAGTGTGATTGTGGGGAAGATGAGACTTTATATAATTATGTTTTTGAGTGTAATTGTTTGGAAAATTAAACAACTGAAATGCAATATAAATTAAAAGGTTTTTATTACTCTAAAAATTTTATTATTAATGAATAAAAGTTCAAATAGGGATAAAATCCTTTTAATAGACAGTGTTTTTTATAACAGTGATAGAAATTCACAAAAATACCAGATATTTTGGTCACATATACAGTGACCATCATCAGTGGTAAAACTAAAATAAAACAATTTAAAACAAAAGTTTATATACTAAATCAAATAACACTACATATTGTTTGAATCTCTCATTCTTTTCAAAGCAAAGTCTGAAGCTATTATATTTGAAATTCTTGTATTAGTTTCATTATCTTTCAATTATATAACATTTGGAAAAAGGTCAACTACATTGGTTGAATTGAACTTTACTCTGTCAGATTTTAATAAATTATCATAGATAGAGTCCAGCCCATATTCACCTGTCTCTCGATTCAAAGCAATATTCTTTAATAAGATTTTCTTTATTTAAAAAATTTCACGAAAATTTTGCTTTAAACCCCGATCCCTAGAAATCAAAGAGACATTCTCGAACAAAATAAAATGGTCTGGAAAATTAAAAATATGTTCTGAAAGGGCTGAAGGGAAATCTTCAGACTTAGAATCTTGCTTTAAAGCCGAAGAAATAGAATCTTTGTGTTGCAATAATCTCATTTCCAAACTCTGGTTAGTACGTCCCACATATGAGTTTCCACAAGTACATGGGATCTGATAAACCCCACTTTGTTGCCCCAATGAAGTTAGATCCTTCCCAGAATTTAGAAAACTACCCAAAGTATTATTACTCTTTAAAGGTACCCTTAGACCATTGCTTTGTAAAATTCTTTTAAGTTTTTCACTTAGCCCGGGTACATATGGTAAGGAACAAAAAACATCCTTCTCCCGGGATACAGGTGAATATGGGCTGGACTCTATCTATGATAATTCTTCCGCCATCCTTCTTCCGGGATACAGGTGAATATGGGCTGGACTCTATCTATGATAATTTATTAAAATCTGACAGAGTAAAGTTCAATTCACCCAATGTAGTTGACCTTTGTCCAAATGTTATATCATTGAACGCTAATGAACCGAATCCAAGAAGGTCAAAGAGATTAGCTTCCGCCTTTGCTTTGAAAAGGATTAGAGATTCAAACAATATGTAGTGTTATTTGATTTAGTATATAAACTTTTGTTTTAAATTGTTTTATTTTAGTTTTACCACTGATGACGGTCACTGCATATGTGACCGAAATATCTGGTATTTTTGTGAATTTCTATCAATGTTATAAAAAACACTGTCTATTAAAAGGATTTTATCCCTATTTGAACTTTTATTTATCGTCATGGAAAGGCAGTGTAGTCTCCGAAATTATCTATTTAATATTAATGTTGTCTGGTTCATCAATGAGGCTCGGTATGCCGTTTTGGAATACTTGAATCGAACAAAGAGACGATATATTGTATATATATTTATATATATATATTTTTTTTTCTCTCTTCATTTAATTACTATTAAGTGCTAATAATTGTTGTCGACTTATTGTTTTTCCTTTTTCCTTGCTATTTTGTGGTGTTTAGTATTTTTCTTGTTATTTTCATTTTTTGATATTTTATTATACATTTTGTATATTATTATCTGAAATAATTTCTTCGTTGTTAGTCACTGAATAAAATAATTAATTAATGATATTTAACTTACACACACAAGAGCTTTTTGAAAATTTTTTACTTTATCACGATAATATCGGTCACAGTTTTGAGTTTTATCACTTAACTTGACCTGACTTACTTGAATTAAGAATCCTGCCGAGGGTTCGGCGCAGAGAACGATGAGACCAGGCGCCTCCAGGTTGACCGATTGATTGCCAGGCTCGTAGCTTCTTCCATCGGGATGTTGGCTTTCGCAAGATATTCATCGGCTTTGTCTTTCCACCTAGGGGGGTTCCTCGAGGGTGCGGCCCGCGGTGGCGGGGTGGGATAAAATCGAATGTGACCCGTGCGTGGGCGCCGAGTGACATGCGAAGGAGGTGGCCTTACCATCGAATAATACGCTGGGCGAGCTACTTCGAGAGATATCCTTCAACAGAATAGATCCCAGGTAAGTGGAGTCTTCAACCACATCTACTCGGGTGCGTCCGAGGTTGACTTCCTTTCCTATAGAACGGGACGGGGGGAGCCTAATTTTGGTCAGGGAGGGGTCAGGGAGCATAATTTTGGATTTCTGCAAGTTGATCTTCAGTCCAACTTTCGAGGCTTCTTCTGATAGCCCTTGGAGAGCTTTGGTGACCTTTTCAACGGTGTCCGCAACTAGCGCTAGGTCGTCGAAGCAGTCAGAATCAGAGAAGAGACACTCTCTCAACTGAAGACCGAACTGAATGTGAGTCATCGTGATTGTCCTCAAATTGTCTCGGACGCAGTTTCAGTTCAATCTTTTCAGACGCCAGTATTAATGGAGACTATGAAACTGCGTTTTTTATTGACTTACACGCAGCTCTCCGTATCGTCATACAGATTTTTAAAATGCGAGCACTATTTCTGGGATAGGCCTGTTGTTCTCAGTATCAGATAAAGTGAACTGCAATCAACAGAATCGAAGGCAGCCTTAAAGTCCATGAATACGATGTACGCGTTTTGGTGTGTTGTAGATCAACTGGTGCAGCCTGAAATGAGGCTCAGTCGTCGACCTACCGTTAATGAACCCATAGTGTTTGACTCTTTCTTAGAAAAAATGTGAATCGACTTTCCAGGAGTGACATGGCGGAGAGTTTACAAGGAACGGAGAGAAGCGTGATGTCACGAGAGTTGTAGCAGATTTGACGGAGCAGATTGAGCAGATAGAGACTCCATGTACAGACTTGGGCCCAGTTTGTTTAACTAGAGACCGCCCCGTTGAGAGTATTATCTGGTGTCCTCCAAAATTTTAAGATTATGAACGATCTGAAGCTTTTACACTAAAGTTTTTAATATTGTCAAACAAAACATTTGTTTAAAAAAATGTTTAAGATGTAAATACAACCGTCCTTGCATGTCCTCCTAAAAAGATTTTTTTTT
>NW_028298254.1:0-5325 GCF_049724085.1 Artemia sp. Qi Xiang Cuo
GCGCCAGTGCAATAGGATCATGGACTGAATGCCCACATAAATCCGAGATGTTTGGACTTTCATCTCTTGTGTGCAAAGTAAACGGTTTCCCACTCTACAATCTATCCTTTGATAAATCCTATAGAACATTGTATGAGTTAACCATGCAAAACCCTAGATCATGATTCTCAACTGTTTGAAAATGGTATAACCGAAGATATGTTTGCTAAAACACATGGTATCATTGTACTGGAATTGTCGGGTACACAGGATATGAGTATAGTAAGTACGGGGAGTGTGCGTTTAGAGTGTACATTTACCGACCCATTTGCTGAGAGTATTGCCCTAATCTCACTAAATCAATATGAAACCTATTGGGAAATCACTCCCGAAGGCAGTGTTCAACTAGACTTGGCGCCATGAACACCAGTCAAATAATCAATGTATTTAATATGGACCCCTACATGTCCCAGTACAAATTCTATTGTCTGCCCTCGGACTATCATGGAAAAATTCAAAGTGTCAACAATACCTTAATTATTGTTAATAGCAGTCCGTCGACTGTGCTGACGGGTCATTGGTTGTGCATCTTTCAAACAATGAAGACGATTGAATTTTTTGATCCTCTCGGTCTACCCTATACATTCTACACACCCCACGTCAGCAACTATATTGAGAGCAGTGGGAAAACTATTATTCAAAATCGGAAGAGGGTTCAGCATCTACTGACTAAAAGCTGTGGCTTCCATGCACTACTATATTTTGTGTTCCATTGTCATGGCTATACTTACAAGCAGTTTCTCCACATTTATGTTGACAATCAAGGTCTGAATGACTTTCTAGTGGAAAATATCCTCTCAGACCTATATAGTATTGATTTCAGTTCCCTAAGAGTAAAGTGCTTAAAAAATGTTTGTGATTTTGTTTATTAATAAAATGCATATATATATACAACAATGTCTTTAAATCTTCACTTTATATTTCTTCATCTTCGATGTATAGGCAACTGTCGTGAACCACTAATGCTGGTAAATCATTTGGATTCACTGTATATTGATCTTGATTGACTGCAAAGTCAGGGTCACATTTTCTACAGTACAATGTAACTTCACTCTTGTCATATCTCTTTGTATAGTCAATGATACTATTTGCATTCATATTATGAAATTCACGAGTTTCAATCTGTCTATTTGAAGCAATATCACATACAATGTTTTCAAATGGTGAACCACATTCGGTAACTGCCAAATAAAAATCACTTGGTTTATAGTCATAGTAGGGGGTGTCATCACAACGATGTCGTAGAAACCAGATTGTCTTGTTACCCCAACAATTGAATCGTAGACCAGATTCCTCTTCCCAGAATAATTTAAATCCACGACGATAGCAATCTCGTAGCAATAAACTAAAATCACGTTTGTGGTTCTTTTCAATGATAGCGCGGTAAGTATTCTCCCACTGACCACATTTATCATAGTGACAATTGGGGCACAGGTGCCCTCTAGGATGAGAGTCACACACCTCCTGAAGACATGAATTACATCCTTTAATTTGTACTGCATAGCCTCTATATAATTTACAAGGATTACATAATTTACACTTTTCACTATAGTCATCAATAATTGTACAATTCTCACATTGATTCCAACTGCCAAGAGTGTACATGCACAATGGAAATATATATAAAATTTTTCGGTTTCCGATGTCAACTCACTCACAGCTAAAACGAAACTGATCCTCTTCGTTCGATAAATTTAATGAGAGGGAAATGGGGGAGAGAGGAGTAACTATGTAACGTTACCTCTTTCGAATAATGGGGGAGCCATCTACATTGAATCTATTGGCAATATTTTCAAAAGTATATCCACAATATGATTCTGCTTTGTTTCAATTAATATATCAATAAATTGACTATAAGCATTTGAATCACATTTTAAATGTTTCATACAATAGTCTAATGGAGGAGAATCACTCCTCATTACATTGTCAATTGTTCCCTGACATGAGAATATCCTGCATTTAAAAGATAACTCGAGAAAATCCTCATCCAAAATCAAAATGTTCTTCTATAAACACTAGATTTGATCTATTTCTCTCTTTCTCAAATTTATCAATTTTTCAGTCCCTTCACTCTGACTGCTGACTCTAGACTGACCCTGATTCATTCTCCCTGACCTAAAAAGAAAGGGAACATTTTTGATTTCTAAACAATTTTATTGAATAATTATAATAACAACAATAATACAGAGCATGTACAATTAACGATACTGTTTATTGTCTTCAATATGTTTCACCAATGCACTTAAAGCACATTGAAGTCTATTCACATGTGCTATATCAACTTTAGCGGCAAAACATAATTGATCCTCCATTTTAAATTTGCTCAAGGATATCAAATATCTTGCATATACTGCATCCCATTCCAGACAAAGCCGCGATCCTTTCGTAATTTCCACCGCAATGTTTGGTGCTCTTGTACCATTATCAACAACTCCACTATCAACTTCTAATACGGTAAACATTCCACTCATTGCCATCACAAATATACATCCAAAAGTGTATAGTCAAACTGTTCTTCTTCTTCTCACTCCTTTGAATTCTATTCACAGACTAATAAAACTCTAGCAAAAATCCTTTTCTTTATATTCCCTCCACCGCTAATATGTAAACAAAGCCCTCTGATTGGCTGAGAAGGAAACACGTGATCTAACTGTTTCCGGGAAACTCATAACATTTGGCTTGAACAACAACATCAAATAAATCGACCTTGACATTCGCTGAGAGCGTGCACTTACAACAACAACAACAAATAAATCGACCTTGGAAAAAGAGGTCATTGACCCCATTAACATCGTGTTCTCCCTAATGACTCTATGCCCATATTTGGTGTAGGGTCACGAGTAGCACCCCCCATTCTACTAGCATCATCCATTGTGCTACCATACGGCTAGGCCTAATTTAATTTCTTCATATTTGATTATATTTATGTTTAAAAAAACTTTATTGGATTTATATAATTATATTTTACTTTAATAAAACAAATATATCGTTAATAATATGGCAAAATGTTAAAAAATAATCAGTAGTAAAATATATAACGATAAGATATAATAAAAATATATAATATAACAAAAGCCTACCTAATAAATAAATATATGTTTTATTTCAAAACTTGAAACTGCTAAACGCTTGGTATCTCAGTATTGAAAAAAAAAGTTAAAGAAGCGTTCCGTAGGCGTCGAGGAGATATTGTCGACTTTCTACTTAATGCCCAAGCCTATATCCAGTTGGAAATACATGCTGAATTTTTTCAAGGGAAGTCATTGGGGTCCAATTTAGAAGTTTTTAGAATGGACAAAAATCAGCTCCTTCACCATTGGTTCTACGGTGTATTCCCATTTGGGAACAATTGGCAGATCTGGGTCTAATTTTTATTTATCAAATTTGACTATAATTTAAGAAAAAGTAGCAAAAAGTATAAGAAAACAAGAAGTATTTAAGTTCTGTGCATGAAATGATTCAAAACAGATTTGAAGGTGGAATTGCACCCGCAGTTTCGACAATGTAGACGTGTGTTCTTTCGAGAGACTGTGCATCGGCCAAGCTTTGGAGCAGACTCAATTATGTGGACAGAACCCTTCTTCGGAAAAATACGCATCACTCCAGGGTCCTTCCCCCTCTGTTGACCGGATGAAAAGTCTCGTTGCTAAAAAGACCCGCCACAACTTTTCTCAGATATATTAGCTGTGACAATTTTCCTCCGTCAACATTTTCGTGGAGGTGGTAGTAGAATTTCCAAGCTGCTACGCCGAGGATGCACAAAAAATTCTGACCAATCCTCCCAAGCCATTTTTTGTTTCTCATATGGGTCTATAGTTGGAAAGGGCATTTTCTAGGAGGTCAACACTAACCATACTTTGGTTATAGTTCTTGACAATGGCTGGCTGGGGGATAAATATATCTTTGCGAGCACTGCTGGAGCCCCGTTTGGCTTGGAACTTGGGCTCAACAGTGTCAAAGTTGGTTGCGATGCATATAGCTTTGCTTTAATCCCATTTAACAGCTGAAATAGTTCCCGACTATCTGAAACGAAAAACCCACGCTCCTTCGTTTTCTGAGTCTTAGAGTCTTCCAAACACCACCCTCTCAAGCGATTTTAAAGGCCTGTTCCAGTCACCCTAAAAACCAAAGCAATGAAGCTGAACAAGCAAGTCATAGCTTGTAAGAAAGTTGTAAAAATAAACTTCAGGCTTTGATGGGTCTTCAACGGTTGACAAAAATTATGTTACAACTCTTTGCCAAGAGACAAAGAGGGTGACTGGAGCTCAGTTGTTTTTCCTTTATAGAGATTATTATAGAGATTGATGTTGGAACGGTATCCTTGAGAGCAAGCTAATGTCCAGGCCTTGTATAAACATTTGTATAGCCCTTGTATAAGCCCTTGATAAACATTCTGAAGGTATGACACCTGTAGAATGGTATCATCTGCTCGCGTATGGAGAATTTACAGCAGAAGGTTTCAAGCTGTTTCAACTTCGAGTTTACAATCTAAGAGTGATCGGACTTTTGCTGTTTTGTGACCACGGTCAAGATTTTCATTTTTCGCAAAGTGTAGATGCTGCTTTATCTTAGAAAAACTGTTTCTACTCATTGCCTTGGCTACGACGGGGACACCCAAGTCATCTCACTTAGACCAATATAAGCGTTCACTTAGAAGAAAAAGTATTCAGATCTTCAAAGCTGAAAGTTAAGTATAAGTCATCTTTTTATGACGCATATCTGATAGTCTCTTTTACAATTAAATCGCGGATATAGTCGTCGACAAAATGGCAAAAGATCAGTAGAAGAAGGGATACCAACACTGTACGTACAAGATGACAGCCAATCAGAGGCCTACAATCTGTGTACGAACAAGATCACGTGCATCTTTTTAGTCCAATCACCGGTTAGAATTACTGGGATAACAAGGTGACATCAGAGCAGACTTCTGGAAAATGAAATACTGGGATAACATTGTGACATCACCAGATAAGGAAATTTCACATCGTGAACATTCTTATCAGGGAGTTAAAAATATTGACGGGACAAAATATCGGTTTGACACAATTTCTCCATGAGACATGTTTATAAATTTTCTTAGGGGATTTGAAAGTAGAAACGAAGCAGGTAAGGCATCTCGGGGAATGCTAACTCTATTAAGAGATATTTTTTTTTGGGTGGTTCCCGACTGTGTCCTGTATATTACATAAGTACCATTTAAGCAGTGTTGTCAATATAAAAAGTTCATACTTATAAAGATTTAGATGCCAAGAAAAGAATTTTAATAAAGAAATTCAGAACAGTCCT
>NW_028298255.1:0-5283 GCF_049724085.1 Artemia sp. Qi Xiang Cuo
AAAATTTTAAGACAGCCATTTTATTAAACGTAGTTTTAAGTTCTGGAAATTAGGTCTTTGAGGATTGCAACTCCCCCAAAACCTTCAGGGCAAGGGTTGTAATTTAAGGATTCTCCGAATCCTTCATATTATTTCTTATGGAAGGGATGCTCGTATAAATTTTAGAGAGGGCTCATTTGATTGAAAATTGAAAGTTCTTGTTCACTTTTTAAGAGTCAAAAGAGATTGAACGGCAACTAGTCCCTCTCCCTCCTCCCTGCCCTTAAATGCATCAGATAAAAATTTTGAGATAGACATTTTGTTAAAATAGTTCAAAGTTCTGATAACAAAAAACTCCGGTGTTGACACAGCCCACCAGGGCCCGGGGGTAGGCGTTGTAAGTTATGCCCTGGGGCATAACTTATGGGAAGGGGTTTTGTATGGGAAGAACACATAGGAAATCTATTATAATTATCCAAGTATAAGGTTAAAATACATACTCTGTGATAGATGCAAAATTGGTTTGGCACACAAATTCCTATTAAGGTCAATTCCAAACAGTCGTGATCCCTTTGTGTCAGCAAGTGAAATGGTCTAAACCCCCTTGTTGGAGCTAGTTTTTGATTCCATTTATTGTTGTCAATCGCTGTCCACAAGTTATGCAAGCTGTCTGTTGTTCATATATAAGGTTTTTATCAAAGAGGTAATCGTATAGACTTTGAAAAAAGCCTCATTCGATTTAAATTGAAAGCTCTAAATCCGTTTTTTAAAGTCAAGAATGATCGGAAAGTTAGCACCCCCTCCATGACCTAAAAACTTGAAACTTTTTGCAATCAAAAACGAACAAAAATTAATTAAAAAAAAAACTTTCCGAAAAATAAGTTTTTCAAAGAAAAGTAAAGGCCATTTTAAAGTTAAGCTCCCTGCCCTGAGAGTTGTGGGCGAGTGTCTTCCTCAAAAATATAATTTCTATCTGGAAATCAACTACGCTGAACAAAATGCCTATCTCAAAATTTTGATTGGATGTGTTTGGGGAAATGATGGGCGTGGAGAGGGGGCTAGTTGCACTCCAATCACTTTCGACGATTAAAAAGGGCACTAGCCCTTTAATTTTTAATCGATTGAACCTGTTTTGAAGTTTCTACGACAACGCCTTCTATAAAAACCTTATATGCCCCCAGGGCATAACTTAAAACCCTTGCCCTGAGGGTTGTGGGGGAGTTTCTTCCTCAAAAGTATATTTTCCATTTGTAAATCAACTATGCTGAACAAAATGGCTATCTCAAAATTTTGATTGGATTTGTTCAGGAGAATGGTGGGCGTGGGGGGGGGAGACTCGTTGCCCTCCAATCATTTTCGACTATTAAAAAGGGCACTAGAACTCTTGATTTCCCATCGAATGAGCCCCCTTTGAAGTTTCTACGACAAACCCTTCCATATGAAGTGCCTCTGGGAAAAAAAAATAATAAATAATAAAACATTGCAGCCCTATGGCCTTTACTACAGGCAACGCTACAGCGTTGCCTCTGACAGATATGAAGCCGAATTTTAACTTAAAAATGAAGCTATAAGTAGATAATTGTTGCTTGAAACACTTTACAAGGGTAGTACAATAATTGAAGAAGTTGGAACTCCTTTTATATTTTCAGTTACTTTTATTTTCTTATGTGTCAACGTTCATTTAACAACACGGAGGGAATTAACTAGCAACCAAATTCTCATTAAGATTATCACAATATATCAGTTTTCATCATCATCAATTATCATCATTTGACGCATAAATGCATCAAATCGTCGAAATACAATTTAGTATCATATTTTGTTACAAAACGATTTTTTTTTTCAAATTTCCTTCAAAACCTAGCACCCGAATTAACTAGCAACCAAATTCTCATTAAGATTATCACAATGTATCAGTTTTCATCATCATCAATTATCATCATTTGACGCATAAATGCATCAAATCGTCGAAATACAATTTAGTATCATATTTTGTTACAAAACGATTTTTTTTTCAAATTGCCTTCAAAACCTAGCAACCGAATTAACTAGCAACCAAATTCTCATTAAGATTATCACAATGTATCAGTTTTCATCATCATCAATTATCATCATTTGACGCATAAATGCATCAAATCGTCGAAATACAATTTAGTATCATATTTTGTTACAAAACGATTTTTTTTTTCAAATTGCCTTCAAAACCTAGCAACCGAATTAACTAGCAACCAAATTCTCATTAAGATTATCACAATGTATCAGTTTTCATCATCATCAATTATCATCATTTGACGCATAAATGCATCAAATCGTCGAAATACAATTTAGTATCATATTTTGTTACAAAACGATTTTTTTTTTAAACTGCCTTCAAAACCTAAGATTGTTCATAACATAATGTATACAATAGTTAGAATTAGTAAATGAAGATGTGTCCGTATTCATTACGTATTTCATTTCATTTTTCTTTTATTTGTCCATTGTTTTCCCTGCCTAATCTCACAACAAGAATGATCTGAAAAAAATTATGAGAAAGCTCATTCCGTTGTGCATTTGTTATCTTTTAAAAAAATGGAACAGATCAGAGGGCACCTATAAAACCCCTATAATGCCGTTTGTGCTCCCATGTGCCCTAGAGGTCTTATGTGGTATCAAATCAAAATTAAAAACGGGATTTTGAATCATAATAGTTTTTAGACCTGAAAAGAGGGAGGGGTATCAAATTACTAAAATCACCCTTTTCAAAACAGAAGCTCCGTGTATAACAACAGATACATAAGAAATTCTAAATTATTATGCTGATTCCAAATATATAAAGCTCGTTAAGTTTAAAGTTATCCAACTAAAGTAACGAGCCAAAGAAAATTGTGCCCAATTTTCGAAAACGGGGAAACACCTACAAAACTTTAAGTGATCTGAATGAAAATTGTACCATCAGATTTAGGATATCAGAGAGCCCTACTGTAGAGGCTTGAAGCTCATATAAAAAAAAAGTGTTGTTTTTTTTTGCCAGAAGAAATATCACGGATGCGTGTTTCTTTGTTTGTTTCTTCAGGGGTAATCGTATCGCAGAAGTAATCTTAGAAGATCGGAAGAAGGCTTATTAAGTGTGTAAAAAACTTGAGGGCAACTAGCCTCCCTCCCACACCCATTTTTCCTCAAAGACATTTGAATAGAAGTTTAGCGTGCCCTTAACTTCAAAAACTTTGGTAAGATCTTAGACTGAGAGTAACTTACGACCTTTCTTTATTAGTATTTTTTATAATATTGAACAATTTGGAGTTTTTGTTAACTGCTTTCCTTGTTTTCTGGGCTTTTTTCTGGAGTTGTGCTTCTTCCGTATTATGGATTGGGTGTGAGTTTAAGAATCATCAAGAATGGAAATGATGCAGATTAATTAGAGCCTTTATTAATCTTTAGTGAATCTGATCCAGTCACGAATTTCTTATTTTCTTTACTGTCAACCTTTAATCAGGACAAAAATTATTATAGATCAGTTTCTTTACAGAATTTACCCCTTCTTTTTATGTATAAATATTGTAAATATTTTGTTATTTCTTACTCTCACAAGATCTGATTAGAGTGTAGGCGGGGTGGATTAAACCAGTGGTATTATTACCAGTTTGAAACCGTTCTAGTTCTGGGGCTCTAAGACCTATTGTTACTTATAGAAAATGTGGTCAAACAAGGTCCAGTTTTCTTCGTTCCCTCTAGAATTCCCAAGCAAGTGTACCTTTGGTACTTGGGAAAGGTTGGTCGAGAATCAGGATATACTATCTAATTTCAGGACCAAGCTGATTCTAGAAGTTTGCATATCCCCCTAGCTTTGAAAACAAGATGTTTCGCTTGAAATTTACTCTTCCCGATACTTAATGTTTGATCCCAGAGGTTATCACTTTCTTAGTTGATTTGCGACAATTCTTAATTACTTTAGAATTCATCAGTCCGGTACTCGGGGAATCAGAGGGTATATTAAAAAAAGGGTAATAGGATCTAGATATTTCTTGGCTAATTACATTTTATATCGTTTTGGCCCAAGTTCATCTGTCAGTAGCATAAAGAGATAGATACTGAGAATAAGGGAATAGCTCACTTGATGAAAGTGAAATAACCTTATAATTAACTTTCTATCTGTTTTTGTTTAACGTTAAAGGCTTATCTGTAGCTCAAATTATTTTTCTTAGGATAGACGCAAAGTGAGTTTTATATAGTAAGTATGTGTAAATATGTCTTATGTAAATTTGTCAAAGTAAATATGTCTTATACGAAGAGCTCTAGAGAATTGAAGTTGGTTCTAGAATAGCTACATAAAACAAATCACCGTAAGGTTGAGAAATTCCTTTCCAAAGCCTGCCCCCTTCCTCGCTCTGACTTAAGATTTTATATTGTCTTTTCAAGGCTGCTATGTCCACTACTGTATATATTCCGTAAATGTGGTAGACGTGAGGAGAATGGATGTTAAGCGTTTTAAGGGCAGAAGGGCTAGGATAGTGGAGGAATGGTCATATTTAGGAGTCAAATTTAAGACAAAAGAAAATTTATTTAGAAGCCAAGTAGTTAAAGAGGGTTTCAGGGCTAAAGTGTTAGGTGTTAAAATTTAGGTGCACTATGGATAACTTTGGATAACTTTTGGATATGGATAACTTCAGTCTAACTAAAGTTAGACTCTTTCTCACAACGCTATTTTTTAAAACAATAAAAGGCTTTAGAGTAAAGAGCGAGGCGTTGAGGAGGGGACAACCTCTTTCATATACGGGATAATTTCTCTTCGTTTTAAGTTTTAATGTTACTCCTTACTTTCAGTTAAAAAAAACTTGTTTTTTTTAAATTTAATTTCAGGAAAGCCTCGCCTTAGGCCAGTAAAAATAAGCACACCATATAAGCGACTTTTATTCTTAATTTTGAAACAAAAGTCTAGGCTCTAGCTATAGCCGATTCTGAGATAAGTAGAGATTCCTCAGGAGGTCCGATCAGGGCACCTTATATGGGCATAGAACCACGTGGTTTATGGTTTTTGTTAGTGAGAATGAAAAAACAGGAATTTTCTCACATTTATGAATGTTTTCTTGGATGGTTATGTGTGTTGTTCGATTTATTTTATGTTTTTCTTGGATGGTTATGGATGTTTTACGGTTTTTGTCAGTAAGAATTTGAAAAACAGAAGATTTGTCACATCTTTGTATGTTTTTAGGTTTTTTTTCAGTGAGAATTGAAAAACAGGAACTTTCTCACATTTATGGATGTTTTTATGGTTTTTGTCTGTGAGAATTTGAAAAAACAGGAACTTTGTCACATTTATGTCTG
>NW_028298256.1:0-5279 GCF_049724085.1 Artemia sp. Qi Xiang Cuo
TTGAATAAAGGATTGTTGGCCTAATTTGTGAGAAGGAACATTTATTTCTACCCATATTTGTCATTTTCTGCTTATATTTATACCTAAGTGTCATTTTAAGTGGTTTCCCTTGGTGTGATACTTTACTTACTTGGATTTTGAAGCTGGGGAATTTTATTTTCTATTCCCAAGGGACTTGTCCTTTGTCTGCTTCAAGTTTAAATTATAGTTTAAAGTAATTTAAACAAATAAAACACAGCTGTTGTTAAACAAAGCCAGGCTAAATTCAATGTCATTCTTCTTTTTTTCAAATTTGCAGTCATCAATAGTGCGCAGTTGTCAAACATCAAGGAGGCACACTTGTGCCTCTATAAAGAGGCGACCCACCACAATGTTAAGCGATTTCCGGTCTTAGCGGTCGCAGAGAGACAGCGGTAATCGCAATTTGTAGCCCAAGCTCAAACTAAGAAACGTGCAAAATTTCAGCCCCCTCTGACTTTTTCTTCATGGGTCAAAGTGGGCCGGTAGTTTCGACCCTCTGACCACAGCTCCCCTTTAACGTTGTCTGATTGGGTTGAAATTTAGAGGTTAAGCTTTCCTAGGGCATGGGAGCTTATGCTCGAAATTTCAGCTCAATCCGATCACTCCTTCCCTGTGTTCCAAAAACCAAATATAGCCACTTAAAGTTCAAAAAAAAAATTTCTTGTTAGCCACGCCTACAGCCCACAGTTGGCAACTGATCCGGGTAAATGAGGACTCATTCGAAGCAGAATTCGACCTGTTAGGGCCTTTTGATATTTTCAGACCGAAAAAATTATCCCCCGAATTTACATTTACGAAAAACCTCGTTTTCCTATAAGAGCCCATGTTAATTTTTCCCACCACAGCCCCCCGTTGTCTGATCGGGCTGAAATTTAGAGGACAAGCTCTCCTGGGGCCTGGGAGCTTATCCTCGAAATTTCAGCTCAATCTGATCACTCCTTCCCTTTTTTCCAAAAACCAAATATCAAGTTTTGTGGGGATTTGCTTGCGTCAAAAATAGATTCCACTTAATAAAAAACAATTACAAGTGTGTCTCTTTAGTACAGCGGCCGATACTCCTGACTGTCAGGCGAAGGACCCGGGTTCGATTCCCTGTCAGAGGAAATTTTTTATATACTGTATTTAAATTTTAAAAAAGAAACTCAGTTTATTTTTTAAATTATTTGAAAAAAATTACGTTTTCTAAAGAGTTAAAGAGGCTGAGTTACAAGGTCGACCCTCAAAACACCCTGTCGAGAAAGAAAAGAATAATACACAATCATCTAACAGTCAGTCAAGCAATAATAAGTAATAAACTGTACAAAAACGTGCAGAAATTATTTGAAAAAAAACTACGTTTTCTAAAGAGATAAAGAGGCTGAGTCACAAGTTCGAACCTTAAAACGTACAGGGATTAGAACGTACAGTTGGGGGGCTGCCACCCCCCAAACCCCCCGCTTTCGCAGCCTTTAAATAAAAAAAAATTTTCAACTGAAAGTAAGGAGCGACATTAAAACTTAAAACGACCAGAAATTATTCCGTATATGAAAGGGGCTGTGCCCTCCTCAACGCCTCGCTCTTTACGCTAAAGTTTGACTTTCTCACAACTCTTTTTTTAAACAATAAAAAATTTATAGTAAAGAAGCGAGGCGTTGAGGAGGGCACAGCCCCTTTCATATACGGAATAATTTCTGTTCGTTTTAAGTTTTAATGTCGCTCCTTACTTTCAGTTTAAAAATTTTTTTTTTATTTCACAACTAGACTACCAAACACTCCCACCCCAACTCTGTCATCAGAAATTCAGGTACTGTATAACTTTATAGCATAGTTTGACAGTTCTTTGAAGAAAATATCCTCTAAAATAGCACTCTTAAGATCGAAGCTTGCCCAGAAATCAAGTTTTGACAAGATGCACCACTACGTACACAGTTCATTTTTAGACCTCAATTCAAGGTTTGAAAACATCCAAAAAAAATTACTCACAGACAGTTGTCAACACAGACGAAGTGAGAAAAATTGTGAGAGAAGAAGCCTTCTGCTTACAGGAAACAGAGCGACGGAAAATAAACATCATTGTGAAAAACTTGCCAGAGAACAAAAATGTGAATGACCTGTCCAAGGTTAAGCAAATAATAGAAAATGAGCTTGAATTACCGGTGCCCACTATTGTGAAAGTCACCAGGCTCAAAAACAAGAACAGAAGTGAAGCAAACGCTAGGTCTAGAGGACAACCATTACTAATTCAGCTCTCTGAATCAAAACTACAACTGAAGAGGGACATAGTCCAAAAATCATATGAGAAAAGGCAACGCCTTCAGACCTTCTTCTGAAATGACGTACCTAGACAACTGTTGTGAAGTGTATTTTATGGTATTTGGGTGTTTTAGTCGTAGATGCCTTTATTCTCCCTTTATATAGTTGATAAACTCTGGCCCTAAGGTAATTAAACTTTGGTAGCGTGCCTTAGGCTATGACTGAACTAATAAGGCGTACCGACCGGGCATGTTCGAGGGGCTAAATGTAGATCATATAGAGGCTGTCTAAAATACAATACTTATATCCAATTTACATATAATAATTACAGATATAGATATTCTACTGGGACTGGCTGTCCCAAGTAGACCACAAGTCCCATAAACTACAATAATATATAATAAGATACAGACACTTATAATGATCCGACAAGATCCCAGGGTATTTTTAACGAGAAAATAAACGGGCAGAGATTCTCCCTGCAAGTCAAAAGTCTCCCTTCAGTGTCAAAAATCGGGGTATATATATGAAAAACTAACCACGTCCTTCCGGTACATTGACGCATTTAGCCAGGAAATTGGTTACTGAGCAAGTTTCCTCCAAGCCCACACATTCCACGATTTAAATCTTTATCTTAATACGTGGTATTTAAAAACTATTTTTTTGCGTCTTAATATATTTTTACTCAATTAATTATTTGCTAAATTAGAAAGCTCTACCACAATACTCCCCATTTAATGAAGAATTGTCCCAATTCTCAATATTTTACTTTCAAAACAACTTAATTTTGTTTACAACTATTATGCTGTCATCTTTGGGTCATTATTTGCATATACTCTCAATGGATTTCCTTAGGGTCATGTTTCTGGTCTAATATAGGCCATGTTCTTTTCTGTCGAAGGATTTGATCTTAAAATTCATCCTCGTTCCTCTTTTTCTCTGTCTCTAGGACTGAAAAATACTCTTTTTACCCTTCTTATATTCATCTTCTGTTTTAACTTGACCCCAAGCGGCTTAAACATCATATTAGTGGATTTGCTTCAATTAGATTTATATTAGAAAAGTTTTATGAATTTTTTTTAGTTTAAATTTAATTCCCATTAATAATTTAATTTATCTGTGTGATGTGGTTACTATACCGTTTACTTTTCCTTTTAGAATTTTCACGGATAGATTATATATAACATTATTGATCTTTAACTTTTCACATAGTTTTCCAGCACAAAGCATTTTCACATATTTTTCACCATTTGGGCTAGGTAGTACATTATCTAGGCCTAAATTAAGTTTTGATTATATCTCACTTTTAATGAACTTTTAGTAAAGTCCGTATTACTGCTATAGCTTCCAAATTTCAGTTAATCAAGTAAGGTTTGGTTTCTGATGGTATGAGATGATAGTATCAGGAAATATTTGAAGTGGCTTCAAAATTTTTTACTTTCCAAAAACGTTTCAAAATATGATTGAAAGAACAATGGATCCAAAATGATGCTACGAAAAATTTGATTTTAAAAAAAAATAGCTAAGGCTGCATCTAAAATAAATATTCACATTAGAATACATATAAAGCATAAAATTTTACATATATAGTAGAAAGAGAAACTCAATTTTGTTGAGTTTAATTCCTTTCATTACTTTTTTCTCTTTTAATTACTCCAAAAATAATATCTCGCTTAAATCGAAACGTTATGTTTCTTGCTGGATCATTCTTTTCAAACTTAATATTTAGCGAGCCATTTCACAATAAAAGTTATTTATACGTTGACTTTATGTTAAACATTTATAAATTGCATGAAGTCACTAGTTAAAACTTAAAGAAAATAAAAAATATAGTATATATACATACAATCATTGTTTAACAACTTACACAAGTATTTAAGTCGCAAAACTAGATATGTTATTATACTATTGGTTGAAACTTAAAGCATTTTTTAAAACAAATCACGGTATAGACTAGTATTGGAATTAATTCCAATTATTGTTTTATTAATCGCTTATGAAATACTAATCTAGAATACTTCTTGAATGATATAAAAATAAAAACACAAATACTCAACATTTAATTTACTACATTTATATGGATAGTTTAGGTTATATATATATACATATATATATATATATATATATATATATATATATATATATATATATATATATATATATATATATATATATATATATATATATATATATATATATATATATATATATATATATATATATATATATATATATATATATATTAACAGAAGTTATGTTGATACATAACTTAATTGTTAAAAAAATAATAATTATGTGCTCTAATAATTTATTTAATCACTGCAATATTAGTTCTTTTTACAACCTTTAAATAAGTCCGTCAAGACTTTTATATGATAAGTCTTAACTCCAATTGAAATATTTACAAAAAAAACTCCACTCTAACAAATATATTTATACATATAAATGGTAAGTATGATTAGCCTCTATATTAGGGCTTGGCAATAGTTCATATAACTTGACTTTGCTCAAACTTTTCAGACTTTTGAGCTTTCTAATTCTTTTCGAATTTTTGGTACTTGAGACAGTTTTATAACGTTTTTGACTTTAATCTCTCTTTTTAACTTTAATGTCCTTTTGGTATAAAGCTCCATTTATAGTTTAGATCTGATAAGTTAAAAAATTTTGCTGTTCAATTTATACCTGTTATGCCATTATCAAATGACTTTGCCTGTACTCTGAAGGTTTGCTTACCAGGACTGCCTTCTGGTAGCTCCTTATAACGTTTCCAGGTCCTCTTGTCGTGGCTACAGCTAAAAGGACTATTATGAACCTGCAAACACAATAATTAATTATTTATTATTGCCACACTTTTTGATTTGTTGCCACAATTTTCTCTTGGGATATTCTTTTATCAGAAATGTGGCCCTTCTGCAGAAAAATGCCGTGCCTTCATGGCACACAGTAATTTATAGGTTCTTAAGGCTTTTATGTGCCTTACTCTTAATTTTCTATGCCATGCTAGTACAATTTTCAATTTTAGTACA
>NW_028298257.1:0-5268 GCF_049724085.1 Artemia sp. Qi Xiang Cuo
GTGTGTGTGTAAGTTTTCGTGTGTGTGTGTGTAAGTTTTGTGTGTGTGTGTGTGTGTGTGTGTAAGTTTTTGTGCGTGTGTGTGTGAGAGTTTTTTTGTGTTCATGTGTCTGTTTGTGTGTGTGTGTGTGTGTGTAATTTTTTGTGTATTTGTAAGTTTTTGGGTGTGTGTGTGTGAGTTTTCGTGTGTTTGTTTGTGTTAGTTTTGTGTGTGTGTGTGTGTGTGTGTTTGTGTGTTCTTTTATGTTTTTGTGTGTTTGTTAGTTTTCGTGTGCTTGTGTATGTTTTTGTGTGTGTGTGTGTGTGTGTGTGTGTGTTAGTTTTTGTGTGTGTAAGTTTTGGCGTGTGTGTGTAAGTTTTCGTGTGTGTGTGTAAGTTTGTGTGTGTGTGTGTGTGTGTTTGTGTGTGTGTATGTTTTTGTGCTTTTGTGTGTGTGTTTTTTTTGTGTTCATGTGTTTGTTTTTGTGTGTGTGTGTGTGTGTGTGTGTAATTTTTTGTTTGTGTGTTTGTTTTGGTTTGTGTGTGTTTGTGTTTTAGTGTTTGTGTGTGTGTTTATGTTTTGTGTGTGTGTGTTTGTGTGTGTTTTAGTTTTTATGTTCATGTTTGTTTTTGTGTTGTTTTTTGTGTTCGTGTGCTTGTGTATGTTTGTGTGTGTGTGTGTGTGTGTAAGTTTTTGTGTGTGTGTGTGTGTGTGTGTAAGTTTCGTCGTGTGTGTGTAAGTTTTTGTGTATGTGTGTAATTTTTAATGTTTGTGTGTGTGTTTTAGTTTTTGTGTGTGTGTGTATGTTTTTGTGAGTGTGTGTATGTTTGTGTGTGTGTGTAAGTTTTTGTGTGTGTGTAAGTTTTTGTGTCGTCTAATGTGAATTTCAACCATTCAGGCTGGTGGACTAAGACCCCAATTCTGAGCTAGTGAATTTCCAGCGTTTAGGCTGGTGGACTGGGGCCCTAATACTGAGCTGTTGGACTAAGACCCTAATTTTCCAACTCTTGCATTTCATGACAGAAATTCAAAATGAACAAGTCTGAAATAGCAAACTAGTCATCCCAAACTATTGGTTTCAGACAACAAACACCAATGATGGACTAAGAATTCTAGCTCTGAAAAGTTCAAATAGCAAACTACACATGCCCAAATCGTAATTTTCTGACAACACACACCTATGAAAGGCTATGAAACCTAGCTAATAAAAGCTGGAAATAGCAAATTAACCATCTAAAATCACAAGTTTCAGACAGTATTCAACTATGAATGGCTAAGAAACCCAGCTCGGAAAAATCAAAAAATAGCAACCCACACATCCCAAATCATAGGTTTCAGACAACACATAACTATTAAAGACTAAGAAAACTAGATAATAAAAGCCCTAAATATTAATTTACATATTCCAAATGCTAGTTTTCAGTCAACACACACCTAAGAATTGCTATTAAACCTAGCTCTGACACGTCAAAAATAGCAACCTAGATACCCCAAACTCTAGTTTTCAGACAAGAAACACCTCTGAAAGGCTAAGAAATCCAGCTCAGAAAGTCAAAAGTAGCAATCCACCCATCCCAAATCATAGGTTTCATACAACACACACCTATGAAAGACTAAGAAATCCAGCTCAGAAAAGTCAAAAATAGCAAACTACATATCCCACATCATCGGTTTCAGTCAACACACACCAACGAAAGACTAAGAAAAGTAGCTCAGAAAAGTCAAAAATAGCAAACTATTCATCCCAAACTATTGGTTTCAGACAACATTCACCTACGAAATACTAGAAAACCTTAGCTCAGAAAAGTCTGAAATAGCAAACTATACATCCCAAATCATAATTTTCTGACAACGCATACCTATGAAAGTCTAAGAAATCCAGCTCAGAAAAGTCGAAAATAGCAAACTACACATACCAAATCACAGGTTTCAGACATCACGCATCTATGAAAGACTAATAAATCCAACTCAGAAAAGACCAAAAAGCAAACTATATATCCCTAATCATAAGTTTCACTCAACACACACCAACGAAAGGCTATGAAACCTAGCTCATAAAAGCCTGAAATAGCAAACTACTCATCCCAAAGTATTGGTTTCAGTCAACACACACCTACGAATGGCTAAGAAATCCTGCTCAGAAAAGCCTGAAGTAGCAAACTACACATCCCAAATCATTGGTTTCAGACAACTCACATCACCGAAAGACGGGTGCTCGGGGCGAGCCTTTGCGGGTCTGTGGGTCCCTTGCGGGCGGGTGGTCCTTTGGGTGCTGGGGGGGCGTTGGGGGACCGGGGGGTTGGGCTTTGGGGTCGGGGGATGGCATTGGGGGGTCTGGGTGGGCTTTTGGGTGCCTGGGGGACATTTGGGGACCGGTGGAGGGCCTTTGGGGCGCCGGTGGCCCTTTGGGAGCCCGGGGGACCTTTGAGGACCATGGGAGGGCATTTGGGGCAGTTGGGGCCGGTGGACGACCTTTGGGACCCCGTTGGTCCTTTGGGAGCTCGATGGGCCTTTGGGGGGCCCGGAGATGGTCTTTGGGGGTGGGGGTGGGCCTTTGGGGGCGCCGGTGGCCCTGTGCGCGCTGGGTGGGTCTTTGCGGGTCGGGGGGGCCAGTGGGGGGCCTGGGGGACATTTGGGGACCGGTGGAGGGCCTTTGGGAGCTTGGGGGGGGGGGGCTTTTGAGGACCGGGGCTTCCTTCGGGGTTGGGGTAGGAGGATTGGAACCCTTTGGGGTTGGGTTAGAGGACCTCACAACACTGTTCAAATGAAACTTGTGTATTATAACGACCACAGAGTTTCACCTTTAAATTCTCTTCTAAAATCTTTTCAAAAATCTTCTTTTAAAATGTCTCTATCTGTTTCGCTGAAATAGTTCCATAACCTGTCTAAAACGGTTTCGCCCAAATAATCCCTAAACGCAAATTCAGCGTGTTCCTTTGTTATTGGCATCTCTGTACTAATGCATTTCAAATTAATATGAAACCTTCTCGTGCGCTAAAACAATTCATCGCTAAGATGTTTCTTGCCTAATTGTTTCCATGGCCGGTGGTTATTAATATCCTTTGGAGTTCGACCAGTAGAACTGTTCCCGAGTCAAAGACATTAATGATTTTGGATCTATTCCTGGAGATATGTTTCTAGGCGAAAATTTTTAAAGTCTGACAGATGATGTCATTGATTGATTGATCTGTCAAGAAATGGACAATTAATTTGTTGTTTCTAAGGGGAATTATTGATTCACGATAGGTGAATTGAGGTCGACAGCACAGGTGTTCTGACTCGTGACAGCATCACGTGGTTTATGGTTTTTCAAGTGACAAAATTTCTGTTTTTTCATTCTCACTGACAAAAACCATAAAATAGACATGAATTGCTGTTGACATCTATTAATGTGAGAAATTTTCTATTTTTCCAGTCTCAGTGACAAAACCCATAAAAACATCAAATTCATGTTTTTTCAAGTGACAATATTCCTGTGTTTTCATTCTCAGTGAGAAAAACATAAACCAGACATGAATTGCTGTTGACAACCATAAATGCGAGAAAGTTCCTGTTTTTCAAATTCTCACTGACAAAAACCATTAAACATCCATGAAAAACATCAAATAAATCGACCAACACACATAAACAACCAAGAAAAAATAAATAAATGTGACAAAATTCATTTTTTTCAAATTATCACTGACAAAAAACATAAAACAAACATAATTTGATGTTGACATCCGAGAAAAACATCAAATAAATCGAACAATACACATATTCATCCAATAAAACATCCATAAATTTTACAAAATTAATGGTTTTTCAAGTGATAAAATTCCTGTTTTTCAAATTATCACTGACAAAAACAATTAAACATCAATTAAAAAAATCAAATAACTCGACCAACACACATATCCATCCATGAAAACATACATAAATGTTACAAAATTCCTGTTTTTCAAATTCTCACTGACAAAAACCATAAACCACGTGGTTCTCGTGTCAATATATGGTGTTAAAAAAAGTTGTAGGTGGCAGCAGGGGTGGGCAATGGGAGTAGCACCCCCTCCTCTACTACTTGTTTTTTTTATTTAATTTTTGAACGTTTTCGAATTAATGCAGGTTTTGATTTTGGCTCCCCGTACATGAATAATTAAAACAAAATTTGCATATTATAATTGGTTAAATGGCTTTCTCGAAACTTGTTTAATTTTGTTTAATTTTATTTAAGAACGTTTTTATTAGTAATAAATATACGTAACTTAGAATTAACTTACGTAACTAAATTCTATATTCATAAATTTTTAACACGTATGTTAGGTGGTTCTCCCCCTAGTCAATACCCTGCTCTTTAAACTATATTTCGAATTTTTTTTTCCAGTTCTTTAAAAATGACCTCTTAATCACAATCAGTTGATCAGTTGAAAAACTTGTTTTTTTTTATTTAATTCCTGATCTTTCTCTTTAATAATGCTGGGAAATCTGGCGCCCCCTTCATAGCAATGTCCCTTCCCCCATGAAAACATCCTTCATGGAAAGATCCTTCCATATAGCCCCCCACCCTCACCTTCCACCACCAAACACAAAAAAATCTCCTCTGAAAAAGTCTGTATACTTCCCAATACCCAATACTATATGTTAACAGTGAGTAAAGTTCATAACTGTCAGCCCGCCCCCGGGGGACGTTGGGGGATCAAGACATCCTAAAAGACATTTTTATCATATTTTCGACCCTGCTGAAAAAAATGGCAATCTCAAATTTTTGTTCTGATGACTTTGGGGAAAAAATGAGCGTGGGAGGGGGCCTAGTTGCCCTCCATTTTTTTGTCACTTAAAAAGAGCACTAGAACTTTTAATTTCCGTTCCAATGAACCCTCCCACGATATTCTAGGACCACTGGGTCAATACGATCACCCCTGGGAAAAAAAACAAAAACAAAAAAAACAAATAAACAAACAAATAAACACGCATCCGTGATCTTTCTTCTGGCAAAAAATGGAAAATTCCACATTTTTGTAGATAGGAGCTTGAAACCTCTACAGTAGGGTTCTCTGATACGCTGAATATGATGGTGTGATTTTCATTAAGGTTCTATAACTGTTAGGGGGTCTTTCCCCTTTTTTTCGAAAATCAGCCAAATTTTTCAGGCACGTAACTTTTTGATGGGTAAGATTAAACTTAATGAAACTTATATATTTGAAATCAGAATTAAAATCTGATTCTTTTGATGTATCTATTGGTATCAAAATCCCGTTTTTTAGAGTTTCGGTTACCATTGAGCCGGGTCGCTCTCATTTACAGTTCGTT
>NW_028298258.1:0-5262 GCF_049724085.1 Artemia sp. Qi Xiang Cuo
GAATAGCCTAAGTCTAAAAGAGCTTTACTTCCGTAATTGATTCCGCGTTCTCCCAATGCCGTTGCTGTGCTCCTTAGAACTAAGTCCATCAATATACATAAAAATGGGTATAGGATGCAACCCTGCTTAACTCATGATTTAATTCGAAACCAGCTGCTAACCTCATTTCCAGCCAGCAATGTTATTCACGTACATAGCACTAATAACTTTATTGTGTTTATCTGATATACTATACAAGAATAAGACCTTTGATAAAGTTCTCCTATCAGCTGAATCATACGCTTGCTCATAATATATAAAACTGAGGAATAAAGGGGTTTGATGACTGGGACTTTTAAATTAT
This sequence comes from Artemia sp. Qi Xiang Cuo, assembly GCF_049724085.1. Lineage (NCBI taxonomy): Eukaryota > Metazoa > Arthropoda > Branchiopoda > Anostraca > Artemiidae > Artemia > Artemia sp. Qi Xiang Cuo. Next base: position 344 of record NW_028298258.1, read on the forward strand.
TATTCCAAGAATGAAAATTTTGGTTGATGCATCCTCTTCCCTTCTTAGAACCACACTGCAAACTTATATATACAACATCTCTATTCTCTAAGTCCAATAAGTATCATCATACTAAGCAATTCTTTTCCTACAGAAGCCAATCTAATGTCTCTATAATTATCACACTCAGTTTTTCCCCTTTCTTATCGTTTTTTTTAGTTTTCACGCAAATTTTAAAAGTACATTTTAAGAAAAAAAATATATTTTCAAAGTTTTCACTTCACTGACTTTATCAAATAAAAATTATTAAAACTTTAAGGAATACATATCAGTATATGTATATTAAACTGACAATACATGGTCATTTGTTTTGTTTCAGTAAAGTGCAGATTATGTTCTAGTCTTGAGATGGCATGAGGGTTGTCAGCCCTACTCATGTTAATTATTAAACAGAAAAACATTCATTTCATTCATCAAAAAGAGAAACAAAATTTGGAGCAAAATAAATTAAATGTAAAATTTGTTTTCATTGAACGTCATCCTTGCTCCAATCTGGTATTTAAATATTTTTGTTTTGTTTTATTCTATTATTTTGTAGCCTAATGATTTGCAAGTCCAGTTGCAGTGAGTGTAGGGGCGTAGATCGGGTGAAGGGGTGCTTTTGCTCCTAGATTTTTTACCACGTCCTCCCTCCCCCCATTGATTAAAAAAAACTTTTTTTTACTCTCTTTGAGAAATTCCCTTTTTAAAATAGAAGCTCGTTTTGAGTTCGACTTGGTTATTTAATGTAGTTTATGTTCATTTTGGGTTTTATTTATTTATTGATGGCAATTTGTGGTATTTTTACGCTTGGAAGATTATTTGAGTTGAAGCTAAAATGAAGCTCTACTTTTCTATGAAAAACTTGTTTTGAGTAAAAAAATTTTTTTTAATATTTTCTGTTTGTCTTTTATTGACATAGTTTTTTACATGAAAAAAAAAAGAATTTTAAATCTTTAAGCCGGGTTGAGCCGGGTAAGGAGCGACCCGGCTCAATGGTAACCAAAACTGTAGAAAACTGAATTTTGATACCAATAGATACATCAAAAGAATCAAATTTTAATGCTGATTTGAAATATAGAAGTTTCATCAAGTTTAGTCCTACCTAACAGAGGTTACGCGCCTGAGAAAATTTGGCTGATTTTCGAAAAAAGGGGGAAAGACCCCAAAAGTTATAGAACCTTAATGAAAATCACACCATCATATTCAGCGTATCAGAGAACCCTACTGCGGAAGTTTCAAGCTCCTATCTAAAAAATGTGAAATTTTGCATTTTTTGCCAGAAGAAAGATCACGGATGTTTATTTGTTTGTTTGTTTTTTTGTTTTTTTTCAGGGGTAATCTTTTCGACCCTCTGGTCCTAGAATATCGTGGGAGGGCTCATTCTAACGGTAATTAAAAGTTCAAGTGCCTTTTTTAAGTGACAAAAAAATGGAGCGTAACTAGGCCCCCTCCCACGCTCCTTTTTTTCCCAAAGTCACCTGATCAAAATTTTGAGATAGCCATTTTGTTCAGCATGGTCGAAAATATGATAACTATGTCTTTTAGGATGACTAATCCCCCAAAGTCGCCGGGGGAAGGGCTGAAAGTTATGAACTTTACCCAATGTTTACATATAGTATTGGTTTTTGGGAAATATACAGACGTTTTCAGGGGGAATTTTTTCTGGTAGTGGGTCGGGGGTTATGTGGGAGGATCTTTCCATGGAAGAATTGTCCATGGCGGATGGGCCATTGCTATGAAGGGGGCGCCGGATTTCCCAGCATTATTTAAAAAAGGATCAGAAATTATATATATATAAAAAAACGAGGTTTTCAACTGAAAGTAAGGAGCAACATCAAAACTTAAAACGAAAGAGAACATTACGTATATGATTAGGTTCACCCCCAAGTCAATACCTCGCTCTTTAAGCCAAAGATTAATTAGTACTTTCATAAGAGCTATTTATTCTAATTAATAGAAGTTGTGATTAAGGGGTTATTTTTAAAGAAATAGAACAAAATTCGAACTTTAGCTTAAAGAGCAAGGTATTGACTACGGGGCGAACCCTCTAAAATATGTATTAAAAATATATGAAAGTAGAAGTTTGTTATGTTAGTTAATTCATAAGTTACGTATATTTATTACTAATAAAACGTTCGTAAATAAAATTAAACAGGTTTCGAGAATGCCATTTAACCAAATAAAAGGAAAATTAAAATTCAAATTTTGTTTTAATTATTAATGTACGGTGAGCCAAAATCAAAACCTGCATTAATTCAAAAACGTCCAAAAATTAAATTAAAAAAAACAAGTTTTTTTTAACTGAAAGTAAGGAACGACGTTAAAACTTAAAACGAACAGAAATTATTCCGTATATGAAAGGGGCTGTCCCCTCCTCAACGCCTCGCTCTTTACGCTAAAGTTTTACTTTTTCACAACTCTATTTTTTAAACAATGAAAAACTTTAGCGTAAAGAGCGAGGCGTTGAGGAGGGGACAGCCCTTCATATACGGAATAATTTCTGTTCGTTTTAAGTTTTAACGTCGTTCCTTACTTTCAGTTAAAAAAACTGTATTTTTTTAATTTAATTAGTTACAGGAACGCTGGTGGTAGTATTAAAGTATAGACATAGTGCCTTCTGGCAAGTTCAAAATCCAGCGGAGCTTACCCTTAAAGGTCTAACTTAATAATGTGCCGTTTCTGAGATTTTGCTTTGTCACCTTTTTGGAAATCTACATGCTTATCAAACAGTTCGTGGTAACGAACTGTAAGTAAGGAGCGAACCAGCTCAATAGTAACCGAAACTCAAAAAAAACTGAATTTTGATACCAGTAGATACATCAAAAGAATCAGATTTTTATGCTGATTTTAAATATATAAGTTTCGTCAAATTTAGTCTAACTCATAAAAAGTTAAGAGCCTGGAAAAATTTGCCTTATTTTCGAAAAAAGGGGTAAACACCCCCTATAAGTCGTAGAATCTTAAACCATCAGATTCAGCGTAACAGACAATCCTACTGTAGATCACAAACAACAAAAGTACGAAGAACAATAGGGAAATCTTTTTGTAAGACAGTGAAGATAATTTGAATGAATATTTCGGCCCTATGTCCAAGGGCCGTCCTCAGCAAGACAAAAATATATAAAAGAAAAAAAGACTCACAACAACATGCGACCAATAAAACCAAAAAAGTGGAAATTTTTTCAAAACAATCCTAGCATCATTACTTCAGCGAATTTCAACCAGGACTGATAAAAAGTAAGGTAAAACAAGACGATTCAATGAAATGAAAGAAAATAAATTAAAAACATGTTCTTATTGCTAATCCAGCCTTTTTGGCAGCTAACCTCAAAGGTCTTTTTGTAACTGGTTCTGTGTTAATGTCTATCGGTTTTTTAAAATATTTTGTAAGATCATTTTTAATTAAATTTGTGTATAGAGCATTTAGTGTATATTCCCCCAAGTCCCTATTTAAGGAAATATTATTATTAATCTTAAGTCTGATTTCAATTGATTCTCTTACTACCTGCTTTATGCCTAGGTAATTGCTAATAAGGGCAGATTCATCAAAAAGTATATTGTGGTTAGGATTTTCAAAAATATGGCTGCCTAATGCAGAATCAGATGAAACAGTGGAAATATTAGAATTTAAAGCTTTGACAATATCATCTTTATGCTGTTGTATGCGCTTTTCTAAATTCTGGTGTGTTCTACCTATATAATATTTGCCACAATCGCATGGTATTTGATAGACCCCTCTTTGGCGAGTAACTGGGGTTTTATCTTTACCAGAATTTAGAAAATTTATGATTCTAAAATTATTTGTGAATACTACATGCAGATTATTTTTTGTGCAAACTTTTTTAAGATTTGTAGTGATTTTTGGGATATAGGGGAGGTAAATTATATTTAAGGGCTTGTCAGACATCTCACTTGGTAAGCTATCATTAATTTTACGGGAATGTCTTTTCAGTCTACAATTAATTACACTATTAATAAATATCATAGGATACCCATTTCCAAAAAGTATGTCCTTGATAAAGTTTAATTCTGCTGTGATGTGGGAATCAGAACAAATATTTAGGGCGCAATCGACGAGGGATATTACGACTGCTCTTTTAACTTGAGGGAGTGGTTTGATGTAAAATGCAAATATCTATTATTTTGTGTTGGTTTTCTATAAATAGTAAAATTGAGTTTATCAAAGCTACGAATAACTAACACATCTAGGAATGGGATTTTATTTGCAATTTCAATTTCTAAGGTAAACTGTAAATTTCTATCGTATGTATTAAGGTGATCTAAAAAACCCTTAAGCTCACTTTCCCCATTGTTCCAGAGTGAAATTAAGTCATCCATGTACCGTCCTCAAAAAATATGTTTAAAAAAATACGAATCTAATACCCAATTTTCAATATGTTCTATATAAATATTTGCCAGTAACCTGGAGAGGGGCGCCCATCGCTAAGCCCTTAATTTGCTGGTAAAAGAATTACGGAATTCGAAATGCATTGAGTATTTGTTACAGAGTTTAACCAAGGTCATTAAAACATCACAATCTATTCCTTCTGCTGAAACTTCTATTAAGTGACAATTTTCTTTAATTTTATTTTTTCATAACTGTTCAGATGCTGTGACATCAATATTTGTATACATTCAAACAATGTCAAAGCTACTTATAATTGTATTTTCTGAAATTTTTACGTTTTGAGTTTTTAAACTAAATCTACCGAAATACATATATATGATTTCTGAGAGTAAAGCAAAGGTTTAAAGGCTCTACATAACCATTTCCCAATATTGGATGTGAGGGCTTTTGTACAAGCTACTATGGGCCTTAAAGGAATGCCTTGCTTATGTAATTTTGGTAGACCATAAAACTTTGGGCAAAAGCTACCAAAGCTTTTGCCCAAAGTTTT
>NW_028298259.1:0-5246 GCF_049724085.1 Artemia sp. Qi Xiang Cuo
TTTTTTTTAAACAAATAATATGATACTGTTATATTTGTGAGAGGAAAAATCCCTCTGTTGTCACTCTGTTATCCCTCTGTTAGATTGATATGTTGTCACTCTTTAAGTGAGAGGAAAAAGAAAAAAAGACTTGAGCAGCTCACGTAAAAATTCCGCCGATATCAATTAAAATTTGTAGACGGGACAACTACCGATTTGAATTGGGAAATTTTGGGCACCCCTGTTCTTGAGTAACGACCAAATATAGTTAGTATAAAATGAAGACCAAAGAATAAACATTGATGGATAAATAAAGACTGAAATGACACAAACTGTGACGTGTGTGTAAAGTAATAAATAAATTAAAATCAGTTATTTTACTTAAATTAAAATAAAACTATTTACAACTGAAAATAAATTATTTTGTTAACAGCTTTCAAATATTTATTAACTATTTATAATATTTATAATATTTATAAATATTTATAGTTGGAAAAAAATGAAAGAGAGTAGATGTCAAGCCTTTGAATGATTGGGAGTGGGGATGCTGAAGTCAAATAAAACATGACATCACTATTTTATCCCTAATACATCACATTATTCAAGAAAATTCGAAGTTAGTGTATGAATGCCAAATTAACTGATCATTAACAGCTTAAATCTTGGAGAAGGGAGGTCCATGTTTTTCGCCCCGTGCTAAAGAACAGGCAAAGTGTGAAAGAGAACGGGGGTCATTGTGAAAGTAAATCGGTTTCCGAATGCTATTGGTCTTCAAATATTCCTTAGGAAGAGGAGGAGGAGCTAAAATATAAAAAAAAAGTTTGGGATTATCATTCCCCTGGTTTTCAAAGGAAATTGTTTAATTATATACGTTTTAAAGAAACGATACCATACCTTCCTCCTACCTTCTGTAGAGTTGAGTGTGTGAATGTTAAAATATTTCCGTAATAAGGGGGGATAGATTATTTTCGTAGCACCGGTGTCATAGGCTTAGTCCAAAACTTATTCTTCATAATTAAGAGACATTAGAGGGTTGATTTTCATCTTGCTCTCCTTCTCCCTTTTACATTCATGTGAACGCTCACTGAGAATTAGACAATTTGTGGATGAAAAGCAATTTTTAAGGCTTCAGATATCCCCTACCACTCACAGGAAGATCCATTAGCTCTCTTCCATAATAAGTGATTTGCCATTAATTACCTCTACATAATTTTATGAATTTCAAATGAAGCCAAAAAAACAATTGATTGTCTGTATTAACCTTGCAGTTTGTATGCCAGGCATTGTATTTTTAGGAAAGAATGTGTCACTCCGTAGCATTAGGGCTTCTGAAACTGGGATGCTTAATATATACCTTTTTGATACTATTTAGTTGACTGGTTATCTCAGAATTTTGACATAGTATGTTGGCTCTCTTTCAACATATCATCTAAAAGATCTAACTAACCTTTTCTTATTTATTTCTTTTTTTGTTTGTGACTAATTCTGGAGTCATCATTTCTTTCAAGACAACATTAATTAAAAAAAATCTACGAAAGGAGTTTTTCAATGAAAAATAGAGTTATATTAAACCTAAATCGAGCGAAAGTACAGTCCAATTAAAGTATAATCCAATTGTAAAATACTATCACTATCAATAAATAAGTGAAACCCAAAAGGAACGGAAACCAAACAGTATTAAGTTTAAATGTTTATTATTGTGCTGTTTGTCACAAATTTTCTAAATTTTTTTTTTTTTTTTTGAAAGTAATATACTGGAAAAATTTTTGTGCTTTATTTTGGTTTGTGTAATTTTTTTTTAATTAAATGACAAAAAATTAAATTTTAAAAATATAATGGGGAGTCACAAACATTCCCCACGTCCCTTTTTAATTGACGCCTGCGACCAAGGTCCATAAAAGTGGATTGTAAATTCCCAAACACTGGAAGTAGAAAATCCCGAATCGAATGATGTTGACTTTCTTGTTGTTGTGCTAGAATAAAGTGAAGAAATCCCCCTTAGAGATAATTCAACTATACTAAGTAAAAAGTTTGTGATTATGTCAACTATGGGATTCAGTGTTTAATTTTTTGGTGGATACGGGTTTAGTTTTTGTACGGTAAAATAGAGAGGAAATATTGCCATATCTCATAAAATTCTCTCCGTTTTATTCTCATTACTTTTAATTGATAAATGTCAGTGTTACTTTATCGTCAAAATAGTCTACATTTTTCGGTGTGATCCCCCTGAATTATGGTCTACCACTATTTTGAAAAAGACTTTCATAATAAAACTTGCACTGTAAATTAAATTTTTCTATTATCTATTCTTTTAAAAATTAGAAAAATTTTGTGATTCTTATAATTTTAAAATTGGTCCGAATCTAGATATTTTATTATTTTAATCTATGATATAAAAAATAATAAGAAGTATTCGATCTGTTTTCAATTAATTCATATTTTACAATGTATCTTTGTTTATAAATTCTTATGGCGATTTTAATTGTCTAAAAAAATAAAAGCACTCTCGAACTTGTATTTCGACTACAAGGTTTTTAACACTGTCTATAACAGACAATAACCTTCTGCTCGTTTGGTAACGATATTATAGTGTTTTAAATTAAATGTTTACTGGGTAGTTCGTTTAGGTTAAGTTATTTTTGGTTACGCGCTCTGGGTGGCCCCCTTTCCATGATTCCCCTTTGTGTTAGTTTTCACAATTTTGTTTCTAAAACATCGTAATTTCGTCATATTTGTTTTATTTAATTAGCATTCAGCAAACTTCACTTCTCGAGTGTGTTTTATATAGTAGACAAGTGTCCTGGCGATATTTGGCTTTAGCGATAGTCGTAGACAAAAAAGATACTAAAAAAGCAAACAAGCACATTTATTGAAATATTTTGCTCACTTTCTAAAGCGTCCCTGTCTGAAATCTCTTAATATTTTGTGGCACAGTCGATTTTTGGTTTCTAGGAAGCATACAAAAGTAACTGAAAAGCAGAAACTATTTGGACATATGGAAAAAAAAATAAAGAATAAAGCAAGAGTAAAAAACTTGAAACCCATTATTAAATTTATTATTCTTAACTGCTCTTAATCTTCATGATTTTTAAAATATTTTTCATTGTATATTAATAGAAATTGTATTTTATTCCTCTTCGTAGTTGAACCTAGTAAATATTGTCGAAACTAGTTTTCGTAATTAAAGTTATTTAATTTTGAGACATTTCTCAGTTCATAACTTCGTTATAACAATTGTCTTAGTTACAGTGACCTATATTCATGCTCTATGTTCATCAATAAATTCAGTGACCTTCAGTGATTATAGACTTTTCACAATGGGAGAAAAGACATCAAATTTAGCACTACGAATATAAATTGGACATACGATACGAAATAAGCCAAAAAATCAAAAATAGTTTTCGGAAAAGTATAGGCATTTACGCTGCTATAAAAGTGACAGGAGAGACGCAGGCAGAAGAGGGGTGAGAGAGGTGTCTGCAAGAGCCATGGGACCCACTGGGGTTGCCCCTTAACGTGAGGGGACAAGGTAGGCAGCCTAAACCTCGTCACTAACTTCTCTAGTATGTGAATGTCTGCTCTTCATTTTGATTTAATTATTTCATTTTGATAATTAGTAGGAGGGTCGGTTAAATTAGTGAGACTTAATAAATACCACGTGAGTGATATACTTAGTATTCTGAATTTTATGTAATAGTAAATTACGATGAGAAATGAGATGGATGAAAGTGAAAAAATTATTTTGAATCCGTTACTGAATTGTGTAACGAGAGCACTAACAGATGGAATAAAATTGGAGTGTATAGTAAAAGCGTGTGTTGCTGTCTATACACATTAAGATTTTATAAAGGCAAAGCGAATCCTTCCTACTGAATTGAATATTACGAATCGTCTTGTGACCTACTCTAAAGATGAAGACAATATCATTGAAATATGCAAAATTCTAGTTTCAGCTGCGAAAAAAAATGTGAGCATGCCAAAATTTGTCATCTTTAACCCCTGCTCGGTTCCGGTCATCGGAGATGCGGTGACTGCAACAGTTACTGCCAAAGTAAATGAATTTTCTCGGAAGCTGGATAATTTTTTGGCCACACAGTCCGCTCCAGCCACCAGTATTTTCACAAGCAGTCGTAGTGCATCTGACACGTCCACCCAAAGACACTCGACCTCGTCTGTAGTCTTGAAAAATCACCACCCGGATCTCCCGGGCACACAAGAACGGACCGCTTTAAGAGACAGTTTCTGTGACCATACAACGGAAAGAAGTCAACTTCTCAAATCTGCACACGACTTGAAGATCGTGGTCAGGTCGAAAGCTGCAGCTGCGAAAATCGGTGAGAAAGCAAAATCTTCCACGTCCGATCTCAAAATTACTGTTCGAGAACCCCGGCACAGAGCTGTGCTTCGAAATGTCCCTGAGGATATAAACTGTGAAGGACTAAAATATCTAAATCCCAATAGTACGAGGACTGAACAGTGCGGAAAATTCCGTTCATTAAAAGCGTATTTTAATACTCTTAGTGAGCTCCAACAATTTCTGAGTGTTTCGGTGATTATCGGCTACGAGCATCTACCTGCTGATCCGTTTAAGTTCTTGCCAAGACGATGCTATAACTGTCACAAAATCGGTCATCTCGCTTCCCAGTATACGGCTGAACCTGTATGCTCTAGGTTTGCCTCAAGTGAACATCTTTCTACGCGAGATGAAACATGCAGACAGCCGACATTCTGCTTTGAATGCAAAATCGTCAGTCACACGTGTTACAGTGTAAAATGTCACTCAATTAGTACTCCACATAAGATATTTTATCTGAAGATTATGCAGTTAAATGTGTATAGTTGACCATTAATGTCTCTTTCACGAATAAATGTACTATCTGAGATCTTTTTTTTGAGCACAATGAATGTGTATTTTTAAAATAAAATTTCGTCTCAAGCCGCATTAAAAGTAGTATTAGTTTTAATAGTTCAGTATCTGTATATTCAGTTTCAGCGAAGCAGCTACGTTTAAAAGGACGACCCTCCGGTGTTATTGACAATTTTGTTCTTTCGACTCTAAGATCTAGTGTATTTGAAGTCAATGATAGTTTTCTGGCGATTCGTGTTGAGGGCTGTGTTTTTATTATGTATATTTGCCTACAAATTACCATGATGAGCGTTTGGAGCGTGCTTTTACTTATTCTAGTGATAAACTCGGCCAGTGTCTTAAACGTATTAGATCCTTAAGCCTTGAATGCATACTAGTTGGTGACTTCAATTGCGACTTG
>NW_028298260.1:0-5234 GCF_049724085.1 Artemia sp. Qi Xiang Cuo
AGCAACTGCTTAACTAGCAAATCTTCATCCGCTTTTCGGAGCGTCCATGCTTCAGAGCCATATTGGACCTCTGTCATCACTGTAGCTTCTAATATTCTAATCTTGGTTTACAAACTTATCTTCCTATTCTTCCAGACTTTTTTTAACTGTGAAAAAACACCCAGAGCCTTGGATTTTCTATATTTAACATCTTCACTGCTCCCACCATCTTTACTAAAGATACTACCAAGGTAAGTGAAGCTGCCCACCTGGTCAATCTTTTCGTTACCCAACGTCACCTTTTCATCATTACTTATTCCTAGTCTTAGTGACTTAGTCTTCCTAACATTAATTTTCAAACCAATTCTAGCACCATGAACTCGCAAAACCTCTAAAACTTCATTCATTTTGCTCACACTTTCATCTAGGATGCTTAAATCATCAGCATAATCTAAGTTCAGGAGACTTTTCCTCCCCATTTGACTCCGTGGTCTCCCATTGCCTTTTCTGTGCTGCTTAAAACAAAGTTCATGAAAATAATCCATATAAAGGGGGATAGAACAGAACCCTGCTTAACTCCTGATTTAACACAAAACCAGCTGCTAACCTCATTTCCAACCTTAACCGCAGCAGTGTTATTCTCGTACATAGCACTAATCACTTTAATGTATTAGTCTTATATACCATACAAGGATAAAACCTTTATTAAAGCTCTTCTATTAACAGAATCGAACGCTTGCTTATACTCTATAAAACTGAGGACCAAAGGTGTTTGAAAACTCAGGCACTTCTAAATTTTTAGCCTAAGAGTGAAAATTTGATCGACTCATCCTCTACCTTTTCTATAACCGCACTGCTCTTCTCTTAAAGCTTTGTCTACGGCATCTCTCAGTCTAAAAAGTATCATATTACTAAGTAATTTACTACCTACAGAGACCAGACTAATGCCTCGATAGTTTCCACAGTCACTCTTATCACCTTTCTTATAACGTGGCTTAATTAAGGTTTTCCTGAAATCGTTAGGTACTTCCCCATTTTCAAAAATTATATTCATAATCTTCAGTAACTTATTTCTAACCTCAGATTCACCATATGTAATAAAACCGTTTACCACACTATCAGCACCTGTAGTCTTATTATTCTTTAATCCTTTTAGTACTGTTGCTAATTCCTCTTCACAAAACAAATCTTCCTTAACATCCAAGGTATCACAAACTTTTTCATTTTCCTTTATATCTTTCCCTGCAACTCTATCTCGCTTAAACAGATTCTCAAAATGTTCGGCCCATCTCCCTTTAGTTTTGTTTCTTATCGCTAATTGCGACCCCATTCCTATCTTTAACTGGGCCAAGTCCGGATTGACTATTCCCTCTCAATTTGTTAATGTGCCAGTACAATACTTTACTATTATGCCGTCTAGCTGTATCTTCCAGATCGTCGACAATTTTATCCATGGCCTCCACTTCACACCTCCTTAGTTTATATTTTAATGCTTTCTCCACTTTCTTTATATTTCTTTTGTTTTCATACGATCTATCATTCAGATAATTCTTGTACAAGTCCTTTCTCTTTTCTATTAAACATAAAGCTTTTTCACTAATATTCTTAGCTGCAGTTCTAGCTTTTTTCCCTAATACACCTTCAGCAGCTTCACAAATTATTTTTCTAAGAGCATTCCAACCATCTTCCACATTATCAAATTTAAACTCTCAAGTTTAGTATTCAACTGTTCCTGGAAAGTTTCTATCAAATTCTGATCCTGGAGTCTACCAACATCAAAACTTCCCGGGAGGTAGGTACCCTTCCGATATTTCAGCTTTAAATTAACCCTTGACACTACTAGATGGTGATATTTACTTTTAACATCAATAACAGCACTCCTGTATACCCTAGTATCTTGTATTGATCCTGCCAGTCTTCGGTTTACTATAATATAATCAATAAGGTTTGCTGTCTTACCATCACTTGAATACCATGTTAACATATGAGCCATTTTATGACCAAACACCGTATTGGTTATAACTAGATTGTTATACCAGCAAAATTGCAAAAGTCTGTATCCATTACTGTTTTCTTTTCCTATACCAAATTTACCTAGGCTGGGATACCATCTATCCCTATTTCTACCAACCTGGGCGTTAAAATCTCCCAGTAATAACATCATATTTCGACCTGGGACCCTGTCTATTTGCTTCTGTAACCGTAAGTAAAATTCATATGAGTCACTAGTATCTCCGTCAGTCGGTTCTACAGGGGCGTATACTACTATAACTGATACACTGAAATTTTTAGCCATAAGATGCGCAGTTAGCATTCTATGATTGCTTTCCTATCCTGAACAAGACTTAGCAGCTTCCTTATTCACCCAGAGCCCTACTCCATGTCTATGTAACCCATCCTTCCTGCCTGAGTATTCAAATTCTATATCACCTAATTTCATGCTTCCTACCCCTGGGATATGAGTTTCTGAAATTCCTAATAAATCCAGTTTGAATTGTCTGAATTCGTCAGTCAAAATGTCGATACGATGGTTATTTTTTAATGTCGTAACATTCCAAGTTCCAATTTTCATGATCTTTAAATCATTGAAATTATTCTCGCCTCAGGAAAAGCAAAGATCCCTGATACCAGTGCAGGACGGGGATCACATATCTTCTCAAGTCTACACCGAAGTGCTTAAGCCGGCTTAGAACCGGACAGCAAGAAGTCCCTGAGACCTCCATGAATGGAGGCTTTGTGCAATCCTGGGCCCACCTTGGTCACAACATGGTTTTCAGCACTTGGCGATGCTCTTCTATAAACAATAGTCGAAATCCTGCACAGAAAGTCTCAAGCCTATTACCTCCGACTCATAATATGTTTATTCCTACAAATATCATGCTACTACGGGAGGGGGCAACCCATAATAGATAAATTAGCTAATAAGAGGTTTTTCAGCCCGAAGACGCCCATCAAAACATACCAAGCCAAGAGAAATTGTCCATTAGTCAGAATCCCGTGCAAATGCTGTGTCGTTTACTAGGCTATAATTTCCTCGAGGGACGCCACTCCTCAAGTGGGTATACAGTTGACCGCAAGGTCCCCAGACTTGCAGGTACCTCAAAAAGGTCGAGGCAGCCCTTTTCAGAGGCCGTTGTCCATAGATCTGGATCTTACGCCCTGCCGCAGTTGTCCTCCTCTAGAGGATCCTCCCGCGATGGTGTTCTGCATCACCATGCAATTTGAGATATAGTCATACTATATAAAATATATACTTAACAAGATTCATGCTTATAGAACAATAGTATATCCTAACGCGTCGTAATCTTCATTTTTAGAGAGATCAAGTAAAAAAAAGTTTTTAAGCTGAAAGTAAGAATCAACATTAAAACTTAAAATGAGCAGCAATTATTCCGTATATGAGGAGGGCTACCCCTTCCTCAACCATCGGTCTTTACACAAAAGTCTTAAGGTTGTTGTCAAACAGTTCTCATTAAAGACCGAATTTCCAAAGTTCATATGAGGGTTGATGTTCTTCATTTTCGAGCAATACTAGGTGAGACCAAGATGTTATCTGATGAATCAGTCCATTATTTTATATGCTGTTCAATGACTTTAAATTTATCATTTTTATGAATAAGTTTTAAGATAATTTTAATTGTATACTGAAAGTTACTGATATCACATCTCCTTTGAGACTATAAAAAGCGGTATAGATTAGTTTATTTTCGGGAGGCTACGTACGTACTTTTGATTCCTAAATAAATATTCTTGTTTTTATGCTTGACTTTTTTCTAAGGGGTCAGGTTTAGGAATATGAAACTTTCAGGGAAGCGTCTACAGGCTAAAATATGTCCTGGGGAGGTATTTTGAAGGGTTCTAGGTGTTTACCCCCCGGGCAATACCCCCACGGTAAATCCCCCCCCCCCGTGAAAAATAAGGCTTTGTAAATTTGAGAATTTTGTTTGACTTTTTTTTCTTTCCGTAGGGGGGGGAGGAGGAATTTTGGTACTTGTGTATTATGCACTACTCCCCCAAGTTTACGCTGTGTAAAATTCGAGAACGCACCAGTTTTTACGTTAGTTTCTTCATTGATTTAGAAATAAATATGGGGTATATATTTGCATATTAGTGGGGGGGGGGTAAAGTATAGTGGGTCTGCAGTAGTATCTATTCTATATATTCTAACCGTACATTCACGCCTACAAGAAGCTCAAAAGTGTAATAGATATGAACCCTACAAGAAAAACCTATGCCTGTGTCATTAGAGTTACACGTGGACATTTTAAAAAGCTGGCATGATAACAACCATACACATGGACATTGCGAAAAAAAAAGATAATCAGACTGGTTTTTAAATTGCAAAAAAAAAGCTGGCAAGGTGTACGCTGGTTCCTAAACATTGGAAAAAGCAAGATATTTATTATAAATTTGGAACAATATCAATCTTTGGAAATGGTTAGCGATAACATTTTTTCGGCAATTAGCATTTTTGTCTGATAACAGGTACCATTCATTGCGATCATAGCTCTAAAAAAAGGGTTTAGCATTTGCGAATACTTCGATGTCTTCGGTATAATACACGATTGGTGTTTTGAACAGGGTTGTCAGTTTAAAATAGAGTCTAACGAGGGCTTGTTAACTCAGGCAATTTGTTATAAACGGGTATTTATATTCTAGTTGCTTCTTATTCCCCCAATTTTTCAAAGCGGGTGTTTACAACTAAGGGGAAACTGACCCGACCAAAGAGTATTTATATTCTTGTCACTTTTTCGTTCCCCTAATTTTTCAAAGCGGGTGTTTACGACTAAGGGGAAACTGGCCCGACCAAAAGGTAGTTATATTCTTGTCACTTTTCGTTGCCCTAATTTTTCAAAGAGAGTTTTTACAACTTAGAGGAAACTGGTCCTAACAAAGAGTAGTTATATTCTTTTCAATTTTAGTTCCCCCAATTTTTCAAAGTGGGTGTTTACGTCTAAGGGGAAACTGGACAGACAACATATCTTGGACTTTCGTGAAATATTACGGTCCCCCACTGTTTCCCTATTTATTCAATCAAATTAGAAGGCACCACAACAACCAGAGTATGGAGCTACTCGTTTCTTGTCGTTAAATAAGCTTTTCAAAGTGAGTAGTCAAAACTCAGGGGGAAACTGGTCTAACCATAGAGTAGTTATATTATTATCAATTTTTTTCTCCCTAGTTTTTCAAAGTGGATGTTTACAACTAAGAGGAAACTGGCCCGACCAAAGAGTATTTATATTCTTGTCACTTTT
>NW_028298261.1:0-5212 GCF_049724085.1 Artemia sp. Qi Xiang Cuo
CACTAGACGGCGAGTAGGGGACCAGGACAACCTATAAATGAAAAAATAGCTTAACGACGTTCTAAGATTTTACATAAGATTTTTTTTTTTTTTTTTTTTTTTTTTTTTTTTTTTTTTTTTTTGGGGGGGGGGCATCCCTGTGGCACTTTCCTGGCCCGTGGCGCTTCTTGGACCCGTGGGGCTTCCCTGACTCATGGCGCATCCCTGTGGCGCTTCTCGGGGCCCGCATCGCTTCCCTGACCCGCATCGCTTCCCTGACTCGTGGCACACCCCTGGGGCAATGTCCTTGTCCGTGCCCCTTCCCTAACCCGCGGCGCTTCCCCGAGCGCTTCCCTGACGCGCGGCGCATCCCTGTGGCACTTTCCTGGCCCGTGGCGCGTCCCTGACTCATGGCGCATCCCTGTGGCGCTTCTCGGGATCCACATCGCTTCCCGCGATGCTTCTCGAGCCCGTGGCGCTTCCCTGACCCGTGGCGCTCCCCCCCAGCGCTTCCCTAACCTTGCCCCGGCCGTTTACATAATGTCCCAGAAAAAATATTTGCTTAGACTGCATAAGTAACAGTTTCTATCTAATACCGGTCTATAAGTTCGGCGAACTCTTCATTAGCTCGCAATTATTGTAAGCCACCGTGCGAGTGTTCCAGGATTGAACCGTTAACTCGGTTTCCCCTCGCTAAAATCTTTGGCACGAAGAAATATTCAGTGTAAATTAGAACGTCAATATGCGACAGATGGAATAATCTCTCTCTAAAATTACGTGAAAAAGAGCATTCAGTTTCAAAGGTATCTAAAATATATGTGATAATAACAGAGAAAACAGTAAAGATTAGAAAAAATAGCATTTTGAGTTTCAGTGGTATCTAAAACTATATGTGAAGCAACAGAGAAAAGAGTGGTTTCTTTGCAAAAATTACATTTAGATATATCCCGCTGAGATAAGTTTATATTGGCTTTGAAAACAATGGAAGAAATAGATAGGTAGGAAAAAATACTCACATTTGCATTATCTGAGGGCAGTGTTTGAATGCCCGAGGGACCAGATAGTGCATGCTGGAGGGCCACTTCCTGAACTTGTGTAGGTAGGTCAGCCCCCGAAGGCCCAGGCAACGCATGAATGAAGGTGGACGAAGCGGCGTTGCTATGTTCTTGTGCAGCTGGGTCAGCTTTTGAAGGCCCAGGTAACGTCTGTTGGAGGGTGGAGGGGCCGACGTTAATTTCTTGTGCAGGAGCTGTGACTTGCGTAGCCAGGACAGGGGCTTGCATGGATGGTTGCACTTGGGCAGGCAGTGTGGAGCTGGGGGGCTTCGGCCATCGACCATATTGGACAACTGTCGTCTGTGCAGGGAGTGCTGTATTGCCCCTCGCTTTCTTGGGCGGTGGTGGTATGCATTCATCGCTATTTTCGTCAGCCATAGGGTCCGCAAATTCTTCATAATTTGCCTTAAAGAAGAGAAGAAACATCAAATAATTTCCCCCTTTTTAAAGAAGGAGAGTTATTAAACATAACTCTGTTCAGTTTATCGCTAAGAAAGTAAAAATTTCGTGAGAAATATATTAGACTTAGAAATCAAACGTTTTTATTAGACAATCAGTAGTCTATAGCCATAGGATAGAAATCATTGTTTCTATTTTTACCATTTAAATGTTCCAGTCTATATGCTTTAAATTAGATCGTTAGCCCATTGACCTGTATGCCTATATTTTGCAAACATAGGTTAAAAATGTTATTCAATTTACACATAATATAAGCTTCATGCAACTCCTAAAGATTTTTCTTTCTAGCCTTGCATGTCAATGTTAAAAAGTATAATTTTCACGCACCCTCCTGGGAATATAAAAGAAACTTTATTGAAAGCTTGAAAAAATTATAAATTTACACATTAGTTTTCTTGTCAATGAGCGTATGTGTCTACACACAGAATCCTCCTTACTTTTACTTACAACGAAGCTGTTAGAGGCAATGTATTGCCACCTTTCACATAATATTCTATTGTTAGATCTTAATTTGTTTCTCTCCTTCCATACAGGTTACGAAACTACAATTGCCTCAAAGTGTTTTAAGTTTGACAGAGAAACCCATTGACTTGACCTCTTTTGTAAACCGGAAGAGAGTGTCAAACTAATTTTATGCCTGGACGGAAATGTATTGTCAAAACCAGAGCACCATTTTCATTAGAAATTGACGGAAGTCAATGGTCGCTTTTACCTGGGATATTGAAGGAAGTAATTTATTGAAATGCTATTTCTTTTTGCGAGAATTTGGGATTGTAAAACAATGGAGGGGGGATTTACCTGGGATATTGAAGGAAGGAATTTAATGAAATGCTATTTCTTTTTGCGAGAATTTGGGATTGTAAAACATTGGTGGGGGGAGGGGGGGGTTTACCTGGGATATTGAAGGAAGGAATTTAATGAAATGCTATTTCTTTTTGTGAGAATTTGGGATTGTAAAACATTGGTGGGGGGCGGGGGGATTTACCTGGGATATTGAAGGAAGGAATTTAATGAAATGCTATTTCTTTTGCGAGAATTTGGGGTTGTATAGTTTGTTGGGGGGGGGGGATTTAGGTGGAAATATATTTATGTTTTAGCTGAATATACTAGAGGGTGACCACGGAAAATTCTTTTGAAAATAAAAATGCACTTACATTGCTAATTGCGGCTGCCAAGGCCTCAAGCTCATCAAATTTATCCATTGTTATATCAATTGTGTCACAATAGTTTCTGATAATTGAATCGCATTGCATGCCCGTTATATACGAAATATCTGGGTCGAATTGCTATGTAAACAACGCCCTCTGATTGGCTGAGAAGGGGGATGTAACCGAGTCGCTGATTGGCTGAGAAGGGGGATCTAACTGTTTCCCGGGAACTCGTAACATCTGGCTCGAATAACAATAACAAATTCTATTTCTGGATCATAACATCTGCCTCGAATAACAATAACAACAACATCTGGCTCGAATAACAATAACAAATTCTATTTCAGGATCATAACATCTGCCTCAAACAGGAAAGAAATGTCATTAACTTTGCTTCGAACGACAACAACATTTGGCTTGGAAACAACAACAGATACTATTTCCGGATCATAACATCTGGCTTGAACAACAATATCAACATTGACCTTGACATTTGCATCGGGCAACAACAAGAAGGAAGTGTCATTGACCTGCCCCCATTAGACTCAATAATCCATAAAAACATCAAATAATCAACACACATAACCATCCATGAAACCATCCATAAATGTGACAAACTTTCTGTTTTTTCATTCTCACTGACAAAGTCCATAAAACAGACAAAATTCCTGGTTTTTCAAGTGAGAAAATTCCTGTTTTTCATTCTCAATGACAAAATCCATAAAAACATCAAATAATCAACACACATAACCATCCATGAAACCATCCATAAATGTGACAAAGTTCCTGTTTTTTCATTCTCACTGAGAAAGTCCATAAAACCATCCATAAATGTGACAAAATTCCTGTTTTTTCAAATTCTCACTGACAAAGTCCATAAACCACGTGGTTCTATGCCCATATATGGACTCCCCCCCGGACCTCCTGAGGCATCTCTACTATCATATACCTGATGAAGTCTTACTGTATTGTTTCTGTCTATTTTGCTCGGGTGATTAAAAATTCAAATTTTGTTTCCATTTTTTAGAAAATTCAAGAATGTAACAATATACTGTGATTTATTACAAATTATATTTTATTTCTACCCGACGATTTAGTGTGGGGAGGGGGGGGATTTTTATGAAAGATTTTGTTTTTACTCCCTTCCAGATTCAAGAAAGTCTTTTTGTGTATTATTCTTTAAAATGGGCTTGGTTTTTTTTTGTATTTTGTTCCATAAAATTGAAAAAAAACGGACTGTACCTACCTGGATTATAAAGAATAAACTTAACATAAATCGTGCAGGGAAAAGAATTTCTCTTTGTTGGAGGTGGTGCAAAAAGTGATAAAAAAAATTCAGCTAAACTTTTATTAAATGCAGTGCTTTTTTTTTTAATGGAACACAAACCCCTATTGGGGGGGGAGGGGACTCTCGCGGCACGATACGAGATAATTTTCGTTAAGTTAAAAACGTGATCGTCCCATTGGTTTTCTTGTGTGCCGAGGGTTCAATTTTAGTTTAAAATGGGAGCCTCTCGGGGTTAATCATGTTTTTGTGTTTTTTATCACATTTAATAACTTAACTACACTACTTTAATTATTGTCTAGTATTATCAATAAGAGTAAATTGAATTTACGTTTTACATTTAACTAAATCAAAATTCACAATTTGCATCCAAGGGTGGAAAAAGTGTGTATATGTGATATTTATGGAAAAGTTAAGGAAGTTAAGTTGAAACTGTCAGTGTATCTTGAGTATAATAGTTGCGTACTACTTTTATATTGTCAAGGTTGTAACATGATAGGAGATTGAATCTTTTCAACCCTATAGAAACCAAAGATTATTCAAATTTTCAACTTACTTATATTTTACTATTTCTCCCCCTCCCCAGCCTTCGATATCATTATATTACAACTTTTGTGAAAAAATTAGGTCCTCTTGCAGTATGCGGGCCTTTCTCAAAATTCAATTTTGTTTTATATATAGAATATATCTCATATATCTATCCAAATGGCTTACATTTAGATTACTTCAAAAAGGATAGTCTTAAAAAATTTACATACGCGTGGTCCCCCCCCCCCCCGTGCATCAATGCCAGTGCGTTGGAAAACTATCAAAATAAAAATTCCGTCACGACAGCCACGCTTCTGGGAATATTTAACTAGGGGGGACTTTGTCAACAGCCAGCGATCGACCACTCAGTTACATTAAATTTGTTTTTTAGCCTGAAAACTGAATTTGTTTTTTATTTTCTGTGGATGTTGTTTTTTGAGCATGCCTTTATATTTGCCAATTTGTTGCTGATTATTGAATATTTTTTCTCATAATATCATTGTTTTATTATAATTAAGAAAAATACAAGTTTTTTATTTTTAATTTTATAAGAAAATAATGGTTGCAATAGAGGGGACCATGAGGGGCTGGGGGTTTGGTTTGGGGGTTTGTAAAGCATAGCATATCCTAAATCCGTCCCCTCCCCTCGGTCCCGCGGCCCCCCTAAACCAACAAAAAAAACAGTGTAAATTCGTAAGCGCACTGAAAACCACCCAATCAATGCCTAGTCGATAGCGGTAACCATGTCGAAAACGGGT
>NW_028298262.1:0-5206 GCF_049724085.1 Artemia sp. Qi Xiang Cuo
TATTTTGTGGGATTTGTACCAATAAAGGTGAAATGTACCAAAATGGTACAATTGTACCACGTTTGGCATCACTGCTGGGTAGTAAATTTGTATAACTGCTTCTGTAAATCTGTAAAACAATTGTCCAAGCGTAAAACGATCAAAAATCACCATCAATAAATAAGTGAAACCCAAAAAGAACAGAAATTACAATAAATACAGAGCCAAACTCAAAAGGAGCAAAACATGAGTGGAACCGACAGCCCCCATGCCCTCTTAGTACCAAAACCTATTTGCACTCTACTGAAAACAAAATGCTTCAAAATTATTTTCACTTTTTTTAGTTTAAAAAAATACAAAATTATTAAGAGTTTCAGGAATAAATATCAGTAGATGTATGTTAAACTGACAATCTAATATCATTGTTTTTTTTTTAGTTAAGGGCAAATTGTGTTCTTGTCTTGAGAAGGCATGGGAGTTGTCAACCCTGCTCATGTTAATTTTTACTTGTTTTGAGTTTGACTCGGTTATTTATTACAATTTCTGCTTGTTTTTAGTTTTATTTATTTATTGAAGAGGATTTGTGGCTGTTTTATGGCTGTAAAATAGTATGACTTTATTTCTGCTCATTTTTGGTTTAATGGAGCTCTTCTTTTCTTTGAAAAACTTAATTTGTGGAAAAAAACTTTTAATTAATTTTTGTTCGTTTTTATTGACATAGTTTTTTTGTGGAATTTTTTTTTATATATATTTTCCTTTTTTTCTATAGAATCCATGGTTTGGCTTACCATTTGTATGTTGGGCAAACTTTTTCAACTATTTTTAATCGTAACACAAATGGTATTGTTTAATTTTGTTTTATTCCTCTTCAAGTTGACCTGAAAAAAATAAAACAATACCATTCCCAAAAATTCTATCTATGCTCTTTGACATCCTGGATTCGTTTCGCCTCATTTGATTTATTTAAATTATAAGAGCAGAAACAGTTATAGTAGTAGCCTAAAAGTTCTAACAAAGTACCCCCCAGTCGTTCTGAAGACAATGCTGAGGTTTCTTATTGGCAACCATACACATAGTGCCTTTCGATTTCGTTGCCCACTGCCCAGCATAGTGGGCAAATTACATAGCTGTGGAGGGTTGATATATCCAATATTCCTAGAGACATAATTACTAGACCTAGAAACATAGGGCTGCTTGTCCTCCAATCACTTTTGACTATTAAAAAGGGCACTCAAAGTTTTTATTTCCAGTTAAATTAGGTCCTATAAAAGTGTAAATTATATTTCTAGCTAGTATGGAGTGGAACTGCCTATTATTTTGCTTACATGTTCAATTGAATACCTGAATATATACAATTTTTTTCTTTGAATTGAAACTCCCTGACCGGTCCGAAAAAATTTCACCTTAATACCCTTAGTGCTATTATTTAAAGTAACTGTAGTGGTGGTTCAATAGTATATACATAGCACCTTCTGGCTAGTTCATAATTTGCCACAGCTTACCCTTAAACTAGTGGCGTAATTTCATCAAAATCCTAGGAGAGGGGGGCAAAGTTGAAGCCAATTTTCCCATATCAAATGAAAATGGCAGTAAAAACTAAATAATAAGCCATTTGGTTCTATTTAGTACTATAAAGGTACTTTATAGTGTTATAAAGATAGATATAAACTAAAAAAAAAATTGAACTGTTTCTTTTGATGCTTGAATTATGCAGATTAGTTTCGACAAGATTTGGAAGAAACTAAATGGGGGGGGGGGGGACAAACCGAGGCCTGGGAGGGGTAGTTCCAACTCCTGCCCCCTAGAAAATTACGCCCCTGCCTTACAGGTCTAGCTTAATAATTTAAGCCGTTCTTGAAATTTTGCTTTGTCACCTTTTTGAAAATCTACTTACTCATAGTTCGATTTGGTTTAGTTCAACACCCAACTAAATATTCCTTCAAAGCTTCACCTCAATACCCCTGGCTGGTGTAGCAGCATCAGTTGTAGTAGCCTTATTAGGAGTATGCACATATCGCCTATGGTTTCTTCAACTCACGCTGAAAGTTTCAATTTAATGCCATCGCTGTTTCTGAAGTATTGCTGATACGCCTTTTTGACAACCTGTGTGGACATAGTGTGTAAATCAATACAGTCTCAATGTATCCCCCATTTTTTGCCTTAATAGCCTTAAGAGGGGTTCACAAGCGTGTCTTGCTAGAATCCTATGTCTAGACACGTGTCTAGCCAGAATCCAATGTCTAGGCAACGACCGTTCACAAGACACGCTAGACAAGGTGCTTGGCTAGACATTGAGTTCTAGCCTCTAGAACTCAATGGCTAGGATTTTCGATTACAGCCAATCAGAATGTGTCAAGATCCACTATTTTCATCATTTTTGTCTACATTTGTAAACTGAAATTTAAGTTTTGTGTTCTCTAATTTTTTTTTCATTTTAGGCAAATATGCAACACCAAACATAATAATGAAGCGCACTAAGGCAATTGTTTTACTGATCTCATCCATTAGCTTGTGACTAAGCATGGGCACTGTTTCTGTTTTCTGTTTCTGTTCTGTTTTTAAAGTACCTGTTTCTGTTCTGTTCTTACAAAAAAAAACAGAAACAGAACACAAACATATGACCTGTTTTTTGTTTACCTGTTCTGTTTTGTTTCTGTTTTTATAATAACTATTTTGTCCTGTTTCTGTTTTTTTTTTCTACCTGTTTTTCTTCTGTTCTCGATTTTATTTTACTGATTCAATAATGAGATATTAAAAAATTTCGAACTTGCAAAATAATAGATCATAATTTGAATCATAATTTGAAATTTTAAAGAAGCGTGGCTACGCCCATGGGCGTACGGAGGGGGGGCAGCTGCCCCCCTATACCTTCAAATTTACATTAGATATGGCTGAAAAAGCAGATGGTTTGGAAAAAGCAGTTGATAAAACTCCATCGCATTATCGACTGCCCCCCCCTAGACAATATGCTGCCTAATGCTGCCTACGCCCATGGCTACGCCCCATACAGTTTTTGGAATTGGAGCGTCAATATAAAGTAGAAGTGGCACTCAGAAGTGGCAGTAAAATGATGGCACTCAGTGTGTCTAAAATATCAAATGTGCTGCTAGATTATTTCAGCTAGGCAAAATTAGGGCTTAGGAGTCAGATGAAAGTAGGTAGGTGGGTAAATGGGAGAACGGTAAAGTTGCAGTTTTGTTCCACTAAAATAGCTTATTTTCTTGTGTATATTATTCAGTCAATTGAGCAGCAAAGTTGTACAGATACTGTCTAGGTGAAGCAGGATTCAAACAAATCACTTATTACTGTATATCCTGGTTCTATTGGTAGGGCCTATGTAGACTAGGTAAACCACGACCTCTTGCATTTCAATGAAATAAATTCGAAATGAACTTTGAAAAATCAAGAGAATGTATCTGTGACAAGGTAAACCACGACAAAACACTACTGAAATATTCCAACTCTTGCGTTTCAATGAAAGAAATTCGAAATGAACTTTGAAAAATCAAGAGAATGTAACTCGGACAAGGTAAACCATAACAAAACACTACCGAAATATTCCAACTCTTGCATTTCAATGATAGAAAATCAAAGTGAACTTTGAAAAATCAAGATAATGTAACTTTGACAAGGTAAAGCACAACACAACACTACTGAAATATTCCAACTCTTGCAGTTCAATAAAAGAAATTCAAAATGAGCTTTGAAAAATCAAGAGAATGTATCTATGACAAGGTAAACCACGATAGAACACTACTGAAATATTCCAACTCTTGCATTTCAATGATATAAAACCAAAGTGAACTTTGAAAGATCAAGAGAATGTAACTGTGACAAGGTAAACAACGACATAACACTACTGAAATATTCCAAGTCTTGCATTTCAATGAAAGAAATTCGAAATGAACTTTGAAAAAATCAAGAAAATGTAACTCTGACAAGGTAAACCATAACAAAACACTACTGAAATATTCCAACTCTTGCATTTCAATGAAAGAAATTCAAAATGAACTTTGAAAAATCAAGAAAATGTAACTCTGACAAGGTAAACCACGACAAAACACTATTGAAATATTCCAACTCTTGTGTTTCCAGGAAAGAAATTCAAAAGGAACTTTGAAAAAATTAAGAGAATGTAACTGTGACAAGGTAAACCGCGACAATACAGTACTGAAATATTCAAACTCTTGCATTTCAATGATAGAAATTCAAAATGAACTTTGAAAAATTAAGAGAATCTAGCTGTGACACGGTAAACCGCTACAAAACACTACTGAAATATTCCAACTCTTTCATTTCAACGAAAGATATTCAAAATGAACTTTGAAAAATCAAGAGAATGTAACTGTGACATGGTAAACTGCAACAAAACACTACTGAAATATTCCAACTCTTGCATTTCAAAGAAAGAAATTCAAAAATGAACTTTGAAAAATTAAGAGAATGTAAGTGTGACAAGGTAAATCATGACAAAACACTATTGAAAATATTGCAACTCTTGCATTTCATCGAAAGAAATCCAAAATGAACTTTGAAAAATCAAGACAATGTAACTGTGACATGATAAACTACGACAAAACACTACTGAAATATTCCAACTCTTGCATTTCAATGAAATATATTCAAAATGAAATTTGATAAATCAAGATAATTTAACTGTGACAGGGTAAAGCACGACAAAACACTATTGAAATAATCCAACCCTTGCACTTCAATGAAAGAAATCCAAAATGAACTTTGAAAATTCAAGAGAATGTAACTGTGACAAGGTAAACCACAACACAACACTACTGAAATATTCTAACTCTTGCATTTCAATGAAAGAACTACAAAATAAACTTTGAAAAATCAAGAAAATGTAACTGTGACAAGGTAAACCACAACACAACACTATTGAAATATTCCAACTCTTGCATTTCAATGAAATAAATTAAAAATTAACTATGAAAAAATTAAGATAATGTAACTGTGACAAGGTAAACAACGACAAAACACTACTGAAATATTCCAACTCTTGCATTTCAATGAAAGAAATTCAAAATGAACTTTGAAAAACTAAGATAATGTAACTGTGACATGTTAAACCAAGACAATACACTATTGAAAATATTGCAACTCTTGCATTTCATCGAAAGAAATCCAAAATGAACTTTGAAAAATCAAGAGAATGTAACTGTGACATGGTAAACTACGACAAAACACTACTGGAGTATTCCAACTCTTGCAT
>NW_028298263.1:0-5204 GCF_049724085.1 Artemia sp. Qi Xiang Cuo
TTTCAGCCCTCCCCCTGGGGACTTTGGAAGATCAAGTCATCCTAAAAGACATTTTTATCATATTTTCGACCATGCTGAACAAAATGGCTATCTCAAAATTTTGATTGGGTGACTTTGGGAAAAAATTAACGTGGGAGGGGGCCTAGTTGCCCTACATTTTTTTTGGTCACTTAAAAAGGGCACTAGAACTTTTAATTTCCGTTCCAATGAGCCCTCCCACGATACTCTAGGACCATTGGGTCAATACGATCACCCCTGGGAAAAAAAAAACAAACAAACAAACAAACAAACAAACAAACAAACACGCATCCGTGATCTTTCTTCTGGCAATAAATGGAAAATTCCACATTTTTGTAGATAGGAGCTTGAAACCTCTACAGTAGGGTTCTCTGATACGCTGAATATGATGGTATGATTTTCATTAAGGTTCTATAACTTTTAGGGGGTCTTTCCCCCTTTTTTCGAAAATCAGCCAAATTTTCTCAGGCACGTAACTTTTGATGGGTAAGATTAAACTTAATGAAACTTATATATTTGAAATCAGAATTAAAATCTGATTCTTTTGATGTATCTATTGGTATCAAAATCCCGTTTTTTAGAGTTTCGGTTACCATTGAGCCGGGTCGCTCCTTACTTACAGTTCGTTACCACGAACTGTTTGATATTGCTGCAGGCAGTGCGATCGTGGAGATCTCTAAAAAGCTCACGTTGGAATTCTACTACAATGTGGCTAGGGCACTGTGGCCGGAAAAGGGGCAAGTAGAGGTCTGCTACGGGGACACAGATTCTCTACTGTTAAAAGTAAAAACCCCAAATCTAATTGATGATTTTGGAGTGGGCTTTACCCAGAGCTAGTGAAACGTCGGGCACCAAATCAGCTTTTTTTTTTTAAATCTGAAACAGGAAGCGACATGATTTCTCGTGGCATGTTTGTAAGTCCGAAGGTGTACTTTATGCAGACACACGACGATGAAATCAAGAAACGTTGCAAAGGAGTACCCACGCGCTGTGTGGATAAGAATTTCGACATGGACATTTATAGGAATTGTATTGTTCAAAATACAGTTCCACGAGCCAAAGTGCTGGCAATTCGTTCTCTCAACTACAGGAACTTTACTGTAAATGTAGAAAAAATTGCCATGAGTACCATATCCGGCAAGGTCTATGTTTGTCAAGACAGTGTGACTACCCTCCCAGCCTCCCCCTTGGACTCTATTTAACTTCAGACCGGGCCGACTGTGTTATCCATTAGGAAAGTCTCGGTTTGAATAAAGTCCAGTAAATTTTTTAAAAAAACCTTTGGGGGGGGGGGCGCACCGCCACTATCAAAGTTATCTTTTTTAACTTAGGGCAGATTTTTTTTGTAAATATATATGTTTCATTCAAATTAAAAAATTATATTATTTTAAGTGCTTTATTCTAATGATGTATTTTTTCTACAAATAAACAAAAAAAGGTGTATTTATTTAAGTGTTTTTCTCTCTCTGTGCCTATGTAAATGCTGCATTTTTTTATTATAAATAAATTAAAAGAAGTGTATTTTTTTCATGTTTAATGTGAATTTTTTCATTTTTCATTTAATTTTTTTTTAAATGTAGTATTTTTTTTTAAGTATTGTTACTTTTTTTTGCATATAATAAAAGAATATATGATTCTTTATTCGTCTTCTTCTTCTTATTATTATTATTATTCTTGAACGGAGTAGGGAAATTATTTAGTCATTAGACAACTATGGTCTACGGTTAGTTGTCCAGGTGAACTATTGAAGGGAACATGTATCAATTTAAAACACCATTCAGATCGTTTCTGTGTGGGCCGTCAACATCGGGCAAAACAACACTCTTAACTAAAATAATTAAAAATTGCGATAATATGTTTGTGGAAAAGCTGAAAAAATCTACTATTGTTACAGTGTTTGGCAGGAGTCATACGATAAAATAAAAGCAATTGCTGCCACCACGGGTTTTGTGCAGATACAATTCATACAGGGACTTGATGTTTTCAGCATTATTGAACCAAACTCTTGGCTGATCATTGACGATCTGGCAGAATCTATTGAACAATGGTCCCAGGAAATGCTCCAATTGTTCCTGTTCGCTCTCATCATGAACAGATTTCCGTTACACTGGTTCTACACAATCTCTTTCATCAGAGCAAATGTATGCGAACACTTGCATTGAACTGTACCTACTATATCATCTACAGAGTTGTTCGTGATTCTAGTTCGCTAATAACCCTCAATAAACCAATCTATCCAGGTGCCCCTAAATTTCTGCTCTCAGCATACAATCAGGAAAATAATAAACCCCACGGTTATATCCTATTGGATATTAATCAAAATACACCCGAGGATCTGTGTGTAGTCACAGATATTTTTGACAATGAAATTACAGTATATCTCCCGGTTAACACTAAAGATACTTATCAGTTGCAATAATGAAGTTGAAAAAACTAGATGCAAACGTGCATTTGTTGTTAGTTAGAAGCATCTCCGAGCCCCAGATTAGGAAAGTAATGCTCTAACTTGATATTGACAATAACTTTATTAACCTAATATCTGAAATTAGTTTAAATTTGACTAAGGGTAATGTTCAGCTGCCAGAAGTGGTTAAGCAACAGAAAAATCAACATCGTTCCATTGTACGTACATTGGCCTCTAAAAAGAAAGGAAAGCATGTTAAAAAGAAAGGACTTCTTCAGGCGGGCGGTAGCTTTTCTAAGCTTTTACTGCCAATAATTTCAGGACTTATAAACGATTTTTTCTAGATGGCGAAATCCTATACATAAATTAGAATAGAACTCGCCTTCTCGCCAGAGGAACATTGTGAAAACAATCAGAGTTAATTCCTTAACAGTAAAACGATTAACGATGATAAAAAACTGCTTTTACTTCAAGATAAACCTCGTCGAGAGGATAAACACAAGTCCTATCGATCGAAGCCCACTGCTGCTGCTGCTGGTATTGATCACAAAAAATAGTCATCTTCTCAAGAGTTTACTGTTGGAACACAATTAAAGAAGGAGTATTCGTATTCAATTTTATTGAAAATGGTAAATCTAATGCCCCACTCATATCTTGAACAAAGTAAACGACTCCTAACCTATCTCATGGAAAGTGGTCAAGATCATATTCAAGTTGAGAGCAATGGGAATTCAGGGCAAGAGCTATAATCTACTTGATTTAATCTATGACATGGTTACAAATCGTAAAGGACTATTATCATTTGACGCTCATCATCTATACAACTTTCTAAATACATTAAACTTCCCCAAAAGTCTTATTAGCAATAGACAAATTCTAAAAAAATTAAATGAACATGCATCATCATCATCAGGAAAACACTATCAACCATATCGGAAAAAACACGAAAATAGCGATAAGGGCACCTCATTAACGTACCCAATCACATTTGACATTCATTGTACAACAGGTTGCGAAAATCACCCAGTACGCTAAGATTACACTAAGTAAAAAATTTAAATCGCGTTTCTGAAAAATTGGCGAATCAGGAATTTTAAGTATCTCCTCCTCTCTTTCCAAGGTCAGTGGTGTTCACACTAAAAGTGTACAAGACTATCTACAAAATGAATCAAGTTACACTCTGCATAGAAATCATAGACTTTGTGCCAATCAATATCGAAAAACTAAAGCCTTTTACCCATTGCATATAATGCAAGCAGATCTCCTAACTCTAGATGAGATTCAACAACGTCACAATACACAATACAATTACATTCTAAATCAAACAGTGCTTTTAGTCGCTATGCATATGCAATTCCATGACGCTCGAAGAGAGGTATTGAAGTTGCTCATCCCATTGAAAGTATTGTCGAACAGAATTCATATAAAAAAATTCAAGCGGACCATAGTAGTGAGTTTGTTAACTCCAAGGATGAAAGAGTGCTAGAGATACATTGTAAACTGTTTTATAACGGTGATAGTCGTATGAAAGCCGCCATGGGCGAACGATTGATACAAACTATTTGACTCTTAATGTCAAGATATTGTGCATTGAAAAATCCAATGGCTTTTATTAATGATGTAGATAAAATCATGTTGATCTATATTCAATGACCTCATCGATCATTGTCCAACTCTACGCCAACGGAAGTTCATCATTTTGATCATGATACAATTGACACTTTTCTTAAACAATATTCCAATGAAACGACTTTCAAGAAGAAAAGTAAATTCAATGTTGGTGATACTGTTCGAATTAATAGAAAAACTTGTGTTTTTGAAAAGTGGAATTAATTGTGGTCCATCGAACTTTTTAAAGTGGCAAAAATCCTAGACATTAAACCCATAACTTATCGCCTGCATGATACCAAAGATGAAGAGATTCTTGGCGGCTTTTATGACTATGAACTACAAAAAGTTAAAAATAATAGTGAAATCTATCAAATTGAAAAGATATTAAAGACTCGTACTCGCTGGGGTAAGAAACAGTTACTTGTTTGGTTGCTAGGATACAACTTTGATTTTGATTCTTGGATTGGTGTTGAAGATATTGACAATGGCCAATGATTTCTATGTAACTTTTATGTCCAACGTTTCCGATCCTCTCTACAACTACTTGAATACGACAAGTGATTTTTGGACAAAACTCCCTGCCATCAAATTTGACGGTGCGTATGAAGTGGCTCTTGTTGACTGTATTCCCAAAAATACATATGATATCCTGAGAAAAAATCATGTGTATGATTAGAATTTTAAACCATTTTTTTCGACACTCTTTATCAACTATGAAATGGGCTGAATCAATTGCATCCAGTAAATATCCACATGCCAAATTGAAATATATTGAATACGATAATATGACAGATTTGTGTCGTACAATCAATAGAAAAATCTCATATCGTAGGTACAATTAAAATGGAATGGTACATTCCATTTTAATTATTCATTGGAACATGATGGGATTTACATTACCTCACCTGTTGACACTGAAATAATTATTCTCAGTGATAATCTGAGAGACGTTCTTGGCTTTAAACAGAATACGATCAATCGGAAAAATGCTGGCACCGTTTACGAGATGGATCAAGTTATTTTTGCTGATTATCCACCTGGTTTTGCCTCGGACTCTTGCATATTTCTCTATGCATCCTTTGTGGAAACGTCGAGAGTCGGTAATTTTTCTTTGACGGATAAGCAGTTCACCCGGAATCCGGCCAAAACCGGAAATTGGCTATAGGTAGAA
>NW_028298264.1:0-5199 GCF_049724085.1 Artemia sp. Qi Xiang Cuo
TGACGTTAGCTCTTTCGAATGGCGGGGGAGCCATCTACACTGAATCCATTGGGAATGTTTTCAAAAGTATATCCACGATATAATTCTGCTTTGTTCCAATATGATTTTGTTCCAATCTGCTTTGTTCCAATATATCAATAAATTGACTATAAGCACTTGAGTCACATTTTAAAAGTTTCATACAATAGTCCAATGGGGGAGAATCAGTTTTCATTATATTGTCAAGTGTTCCCTGACGAGAGAATATCCTGCGTGAAAATCATCATCCAAAATCAAATGTTTTTCCATAAACACTAGATTTGATCATATTCTCTTATTCTCAAATTTATTCATTTTTCAATCCTTTCACTCTGACTGCTGACTCTAGACTGACCCTGATTCGTTAGCCCTAACCTAACCTGACCAGAAAAGAAAAAGAACCTTTTCGATATCGAAACAATTTTATTGAATAAATACAACAACAACAATAATACCAAGCATGTACAATTAGCAATAGAGTTTATTGTCTTCGATATGTTTCACCAATGCACTTAAAGCACATTGAAGTCTATTCACGTGTGCTATATCAACTTTTGCAGCGAAACATAATTGATCCTCCATTTTAAATTTTCTCAAGGATATCACATATCTTGCATATACTTCATCCCGTTCCAGACAAAGCCGTGATCCTCTCGTGATTTCTACCGCAATGTTTAGTGCTCTTGTATTATTACCATCAACTCCATTATTAACTTCTAATAGGTTAAACATTCCACTCGTCGTCATCAACACACAAATATATAACCAAATGAGTAAAGTCAAACTGTTCTTCTCACTCTTTTGAATTCTATTCACAGACCAATAAAACTGTATCAAAAATCAGTTCCTTATATTCTCTGCAATCCTCCACCACTAATATGTAAGCGAGCCTCTGATTGGTCTATAAAGGAGATGTAAGCGAGCCTCTGATTGGCTAAGAAGGAAACACGTGATCCTGTTTCCTATTCCTGGATCTTAACATTTCGCCCCGAGCGTGCACTTGGCCAAACCAACAACAACAAATAAATCGACCTGGGAAAAAAGAGGGCATTGACCCACTTCGATTATGCAATCATTCTCCCTGGGGATTCCATGCCCATATTTGGTGTGGGATTGGGACTGACATTACCACGTGTTCTCCCTAGGGACTCTATGCCCATATTTGGTGTTCGCGTGGGAGTATAAGATAGCTTTCTACTAAGGCATCTCAGCAGTATCCCAAGAGCGACTGAGGGTATTATGTTCAAAATTTTTGGGCTACGTGTATTACTGCTTCTGCACTTAAGATTTAACTAAGTCAAAAGATTGTGAGTTTATCCAAACTGTCAAAGAGCATAGGTAGATTTTTTTTGCGAATGGTACCAAGTTTTGTTTTTTAGGTCAACTAGAGGAGGTAAATAACTAAATTAAACGCTACTGTTTGTGTCCAGATTTTTAAAAGGGTATATTTTGTTGAATATTCTTGACAAATTTTCTCCATCATACAAATAGCAGGCCAAACTATAAATTCGTAAGGAAAAACCGAAAAGATTTAAACTATTTTCCTGAAAGGACTATGACAATATACAACGAACAGAAATTAATTGAAAAATTTTTTTTCCACAAAATAAGGCTTTCAAAGAAAAGTAAAGAATTACATTAAACCAGAAATGAGCTAAAATATAATCAAACAATCTACCAAGCGTAAAACTACCACAAATCAGCATCGATAAATAAATAAAACCCTTAAATCAACAAAAATTACAATAAAAAACCGAGTCAAACTCAAAAGAAAAGAAAATTCTGCTGTTCCTCTACAAAAGATTAAAGTTAAAGCTAGAAAACCAGAATGAGTTTTGGATCCAGAATTAAAAGTTGTAAAGAACAAAGCTAAGTTTTGGCTACGACTATGGGTGTCTTGGGGTCAGTCAAATTGAGATACTGTCCTTGATCTGAAGCATAATAACAAGCGTGCATATAAAAATGTTTACGGCAGTCTAGGGTATCTGGTTTTGATTGTCCTGCGTCGAGAGAGGAGTGGTAGTGCTCTGATGTTCTGAATTCGGATAAGCTTAGTAGTGAGTTTTCCGAAAGTCCTACAGCAGTTTATGCTTGGGTATCGTATTATATTGATATTTTCGGCAAGGTGAACCAGGAAGCTGAAAAGCTTTTTAGTAATCTTCTTGAGTCGTGCTTGCCTAGTCGTATTTGTCAGAACAAGTTATTACCAGTTTCTACTGTTTATATTTGTCAAGCTATTAAGAACATGCAATCTAGCTCTGTTGATCAAGACAGAATTCTTCTTATCATCTGAAAGTAGTTTTCCCGACTTTGATAGTTCACCTTCAGCTTCTGTTTCAGACGTGTTTATCTACTTCTATGGCTCCCGACAATTTTCCCTGTGGCACAGTCACCTCGGTTTTGAAGCGTGGAAAAGCTTCGTCAGAGTGTAGTTCATATTGACCGATCACTGTTTCATGTAATCTCAGCAAAATTTTTGAATATATTCTCCTCCCTTTCAATTCAGAAAATGTTAATTTGGGTGAAAACCAATTTGGCTTTCAAAAAAGGCTGGGATGTCAGCACGACCTTCGTATTCTAGCTTCCCTCCTATTACAATCTGCAAATAATGAATTCCCTCTTCATATCTGTGCTCCTGATCTTTCGAAAGCTTTCGATAGTATAGTCCACTCACATGCATTTTATTTACTTTTTTCTAATAATATTAAGCTTTCTATTGTTGTTTTGTTACGGTACTGGTGTTCTAACTCTTTTATTCAGGTAAAATGTAATAAAGTAGTTAGTGATTCAAAGGTGTTTCTTCAGCGTGGTGTCTGTCAAGGTGATGTGGTTTCTCCAACTATTTTTAAGTTATATATTGCTCATTTTGAGTTTGACTCGGTTATTTATAGTAATTTCTGTTCTTTTTGGGTTTTATTTATTTATCGATGCTGATTTGTGGTAGTTTTACCCTTGGTAGATTATTCGAGTTTATTGTTGCTCATTTTTGGTTTAATGGAATTCTTTACTTTTCTTTGAAAAAATTATTTTGTGGAAAAGGTGTTTGTAATTAATTACTATTAAGGAATAAATGAAACCCAAAACGAGCAGAAATTAAATAAGAAATCATAGCAAAAAAATATACAACATTAATGATATAATTGAACTAATAAATCTTAAGCGGGTAATGCTTAAATTGAATACGCAAATCAAGCTTAAAACAAAAAATAATATTTTGCTATTGAAGTGTAAGAGAAACTAAAACGAAGAGATATCCAAAAACAATCAATCCTAACAAAAATACAATAGATTGCCTGCTATAAAAGAATAAATAAATCTTAAAACGAATCAAACTTAAATTAAATGTGCAATTCAAGCTTAAACCGAACAAAAATAACTACAAACAAGAGTTTGGTTATCGCCTCCTTCTCTCACTGTAAAAATCTAAAACATACTGTATCATTGCCGCTTTACTGAAAACGCATTATATTACAAATATTTCCCTTTGTACTTAATATTGAGAATAACGTTAAAATTACAATAGAAATTCGAATTGATGAGCTTTAGGCAATTAATATTATTATACATCAAGTATTCAGTTTAATTTATTAGTTATTTCTAAGATTGTACAAGACGAATATAGTTTCACTGCAAAGACGAGTTTGGATACTGCGCCCTTCCTTAAATGTAAAAACTTAAAGCCTACTGCGTCATTGGCGCTTTAATTAAGACGAATAATATTACAAATATTTTCTTTTGCAGCTCTTTTAGCATGAAAATGAAAATGAAAATTACAGTGAAATAAAATTTTGAAGTGATGGATCTTTCAACAATTATTATCATTGTATTTCAAATATTCAACTTGATTTTGTTTATATTTTCCAAGACTGTTCGAGACACATATATTCTTCAGTAAAGCGCCAATTACGCAGTAGGTTTTAGACTTTTACAGTGAGAGAAGGAGGCGATACCCAAACTCCTGTTTGCAGTGATGTTTGTTTGTTTCAAGCTTGACTTGCATTTTCAATTTAAGTTTCATTCGTTTTAATATTTATTTATTCATTTATATTAGTATCTATTGTATGTTTGTTTGCACTGATTGTTTATTTAATTTCTGTTCGTTTTGGGTTTCATTTATACTTCAATATTAAAATCTTTTTTTTTCGTTTTAAGCTTGATCTGCGTATTCCATTTAAGCATTACTCGCTTTAAGATTTTTAATTCATTTATATTATTACTTGTAGTATGTTTTTTTGCTTTTTTCGACATAACACCTTTAAATTAGGCGTTGTTTTCTTAGATCACACTGCCGTTCTAAGACAAACAAATAAACTTTCAAATAGGGATAAATCCATTTATTTAGACAGTGAAAAAACAGGTACTAAAGTCCAGATATTTCAGTCACATATACAGAAACAGTCTTCAGTAGAAATACTAAAATAATAAAATTGAAACTAGCATATTTATATACAACAAAATAAATAATTTTTCAGGTCATTCACAAAATACTGAACTTCCGGATTATTCACTAGATTATTTTCAGAGAGAGTTCATTGACAAAGTTCATTCGTAGTTCTTGATGTAAATTTTCTTTTTTAATTTGCAATTAGAAGACACGGAAGGCTTTGCCACTTTCATTGGAAATTTGTTTTACATTTGGGCAAGATTAGTTTTTTGGAAAGTTTTTTTTTATTAATCCTTGTGAAGAGGACGAATTGCAGGTTGGTGAACCCTTTGTATATGAACCAGGTTAGAATGTTTGTTTAGATGAATGTGAGTATGTTTTCCCTATTAGGAAAAGTATGGATAGGTCTTGAAAATTAAATAGAGAAGGGAAGGAATATAAGAAATTTTTGTAAAAAGGAAGGGTTGCTAATAATAAACGGGAGGTTCAGAGGAGATTTTGGTATGGGTGATTTTACAATTTAATGTGGGTTTAGCCCGAGTTTAATTGATTATATTTTATGTGGTTTATCTCTCTGGCCCCGGGCGGTGGACCTAGGGGTCCTAGAGTTGGCCAAATCTGACCATTTGCCAGTGTTCTTAAGCTGAGAGCGTTTATTCGACAGTCTGAAAGGTTAAATGAAAGTTCTACGAGTGAGGAAACGATTCGTAAACCAGTTTGGATAGCCAAGGAGAAATAGGAATTGGTTAAGTTGGAACTAGAAAGCGAGGAATTTCGGAATGATTACCATTTGATAG
>NW_028298265.1:0-5184 GCF_049724085.1 Artemia sp. Qi Xiang Cuo
ACAAATACGGACAGCTAAAGCAAAGGCTATTGCTAAATTCTCTGAAGTAATTGAAATTCAAAAACATGTCAAAAATGAAAATGAAGAGTAAAGACACGGGCGGTTAGAAGATATGCGTAACTGACAAATAGAGCGTGTTAAAAATGAAGAGCAAAGAAACACGCGGTTAGAAGACTATGACACCAAGCAAGTTAGCGGGTCAAAAATGAAAATGAAGAGCAAAGAAATACAGGGTTAGAAGACATGTGAGTAAGTCAATAAAAATCAACCTGGACAGCAGGAATCAAAACGTGTCATAATTGAAAATGTAGCGATTATGATTGGGTTTGGGATTTAGACATGGATAAGGTCATCAATGCCCACCATACCAATTTTTTTTTTTTGTTAAAAAAAATAAAGGTTTGGCGATATGTATTTCATAATAGCTAAAGACAGGCCGAGCTAAAACGAACTAAACAAATTGAAAATGATAATAATGATGATTGAGCTTTGACATGAATAAGGTCATCAATGTCTACCATACATTTGAAAATAAAAAATATGTACTAGATAAATCATTGGAAGAAAAATAAGTTTCCTGTCCCAGTACCTGAACAATAATATCATGCGTTTAGAAGACAAGTCACAGTGAAAGTCATACATATATACATATATATATATATATATATATATATATATATATATATATATATAGACAGTATATGACATTTTCATGTCAAAGCTCAATCATCATTATTATCATTTTCAATTTGTTTAGTTCGTTTTAGCTCGGCCTGTCTTTAGCTATTATGAAATACATATCGCCAAACCTTTATTTTTTTAACAAAAAAAAAAAATTGGTATGGTGGGCATTGATGACCTTATCCATGTCTAAATCCCAAACCCAATCATAATCGCTACATTTTCAATTATGACACGTTTTGATTCCTGCTGTCCAGGTTGATTTTTATTGACTTACTCACATGTCTTCTAACCCTGTATTTCTTTGCTCTTCATTTTCATTTTTGACCCGCTAACTTGCTTGGTGTCATAGTCTTCTAACCGCGTGTTTCTTTGCTCTTCATTTTTAACACGCTCTATTTGTCAGTTACGCATATCTTCTAACCGCCCGTGTCTTTACTCTTCATTTTCATTTTTGACATGTTTTTGAATTTCAATTACTTCAGAGAATTTAGCAATAGCCTTTGCTTTAGCTGTCCGTATTTGTTTTGTCACAATTGATAGTCCACACTGTCGAATTTCACATGTTTCACGTTTGATAGTTCAGGTGTTGGTTACAAAGAATCATCATTTATAGTATCTGCAACTGCAAATTTTCATTTTTGGGCCTTCCAGCAGACACTATCAAAGGTATGGAAGGCATTCATGACCTTATCCACGTCAAAATCCAAAACCAAATCATCATTACTTTCACTTTAAATTTGTTTGGTTCGTTTTACCTCAGCTTATCTTTCGTCATTATAAAACACCTATCGCTGAACTTTTTTTTTTTTAACAACGGTATAGTGGGCATTGATGACCTTATACAAGTAAGAATCCCAAATACAATCATTATTGCTAGTATTTTCAATTTTGAAACGTTTTGAGTTTCGATCTCCAGGTTGATTTTCATTGAGTCGCTGACAATTTCGGTGTCGCATGTCTTCAAGCCACGAATGTATTTGTTTTTCATTTTTGACTTGCTCACATGCTTGGTGTCACATGTCCTCTAACCGCGCGTCTTTCCATTTTCATTTTTGAATCGCTCACTTGCTTTGTGTCAAATATATATGTCTAAATATGTCTTCTAAAAATAGAAGACATATGTCTTCTAACCGCGTGTGTCTTTGCTCTTGATTTTCATTTTTAACACACACTAATTGTCGTTCTCAAATATCTTCTAACCATCCGTGTATTTGCTGTTCATTTTCATTTTTGACAGATTTTTGAATTTTGATTACTTTAGAAAATTTCAGCAATGACCTTTGCTTTAGCTGTCCGCATCGGTGTTGTCACAATTGATGGTCCAGGTTGTCGAATTTCACATCTTATCACGTTTGATAGTTCAGGTGTTGGTTCCAAAGAATCATCATTTATAGTAACTGCAACTGCAAATTTTCGTTTTTTGAGCCTTCCAACAGATATTATATTACATAAATAAATGTTGCGTTCGAAACTCTACAATTCTATTTATGCTTTGCTTGACATCATATAAGAAAATGCTTATGTGATATCATATATGATGTCATAAGAAATGCTTATACGATGCACTACATAGTACTTGACGTCATTTGCAAAAAAAATTAAGACTCTTTAGATTTTTCTCGGACTTTTGACCTATCTAGATCGTTTTTTTATGCGAGAATATCCCAAGACATAAATTTTCCTGAAAAAATATGGAGCCGTTTTGAAGAACATACATACATACACAATTATTTCTCACATATAAAAATAGGATATATATATATATATATATATATATATATATATATATATATATATATATATATATATATATATATATATATATAACAAGTTTTTCAAAGAAAAACAAGTTTTTCCACAAAACAAGTTTTTCAAAGAAAAATACAGATATGCATGAAGCCAGAAATGAACAGAAAGAAAGTCAAATAATATCATTTTTTTAAATAAACTTATTTTTTTAACTACAAAAGAAAACATACATTAGGTTTATTGATGTATCTTTGATAAGAAAGTATAGAAGGTAAAAATCATGACTACTAGTTCTATTAAGTTTTTTTTATTGGTATTTATTTTTATCAAGATGTTTGTCGCAGTATTTGCAAGAAATATTTTAAAAGGGAAATTACGATTGAATACAAGATTACACAGGGGAAAAAATACAGTCCTTTCAAATTAGCCCTAGATTCTTCCCTGAAAATTTCATTCCCTTAAACCAACTTCTTCTCAAGAGAGCAAAAACCCCTAAACTAGAATTGCACGGGAAAATGTTTCTCAAAGTAAGTTCAAAAATTCTTTTATTATTAGAAGTTAAAAGCCAATTTAAAATTCAAATGAAAATAGATTTTCATTTAATTTTAGTAATATTTTTTTTAAGTTTGTGGTGTCAAAAATCCTAATTAGGTCAAATTATCAACAAATTACTGAGTACACAAAAAAGCAGCACCAATCCAACAATTGGATCATTTTGTCCAAATTTGGTTGAAAAAAACCTTTTTTCAAGAAGCAGCTGCCTGTAAGATACACAGACCAAGACGAGTTAATAGTCCCTGTCATGCGGCCTGAGAGTAAAAAACTGCTTTGCTCTATGGGACTTTACTCCGAGAAAAACGCGATCAAAGATTTCGAATATTCCATAAATAAGTAAATGAAATTATACCAGCTTAATTGATTCTTTGCCCGTTAATGTTAATAATTCTTTTTAGCAAGATATGGTAATTTTGTTCGATGGATAACTTCACTTTTAGGAAAACTGCTTACATGTTGATAAGAATAAAACCGAATTTTATGTTGCTAAGCAACAAAAGGTCATACAGGATTCCTACATTGACCATATTAAAGAGGGGGTATCAGTCAATTAAGAGTGGTGGTACTCTGTTCACGGGAGATACAAATTCGCCAAAAATACGTTAGAGTAGTTTCGTTGTCGATTTCAACTTTATTGGAACAAAAACTAGTTCCATCAAGTAAGTATCAATTTTATCCACAAACACTGCATATTCGTCATGTACGATTGATGAGCAAAAGATTATCGTTTTTCTTCATTATTGTTTTAAGATCTTTCAGCTCACTGATGTTAAAAAAAAATACAAAAAACCCTTCCTTCTTCAATCTTATCCAGCTTAGTATTCCTAAATCATATAGATAAAATCAAGACAGAAAACTGCACTTAGTGACAGTGTTGCCAGATGGGCTTATTTTCCGCCCCGTGGGCTTGTTTTAGCCGTCAGGGGCAAGTTGAACTTCGGAGTGGGCGTGGGACGGGAAAGTGGACTTAAAAATAGGCTTATTTTGACTGAAAGTTCGGAACCATACGAAAATTCCAAAATCCCTATGGCTCAGCCGTGACTATACACCAAAACGACAAGAGCCCTCATTTAACGCATGGAACGCTATCTATTCTGCATCACTTTCCGTCTTGGGAATTTATTTCCGCATGGCTCTGCGTTTAGGTCTTAGGATGCAAGCAGATTAGCGCTACACTACCTTGTTTTGCATACATGAGGAGTATTTCGAGCTCACCATAGACTTCAGTCTAGCCAAAGAGAAAGAACGTTATTGAAGACTTGCCTGTTCTGAACTATCTTCTCCGAAAAGGTGTAGTTAAGATCTGGTGCTCTCCCTGTGACTAAAGCTTGTGTAGGCTCTGGGGATTGAGACTCTCAAGCCCCAGCGGCAAATTTTGAGCGGTCGAAGTTTCTGACCTAAGAATAAAATGAACATAGCACAATGCTTGATTTGTGCTTTTTCCGAATATGATAATCGCTTTTGTCGCAAATTAAATTTTAATCCCATTAAGGACCCACAAAGATGATATCTTTTTCTCTTATTTTAGATGCAGTTTATAGGCTATACCACTGTAAGCTTTGCTGTTGTAAAAACCGGTTACAAATTAATTCGACGGTGACGAAATCAAGAATCAATAAACACATGCGAAATAAATAATATGGGCTAGACATTTGGGTAAGGTTATGAAGGTTAGGTTATGTTAAAACTGAAATTGTAACAAAAGCGAGTACTGCATTTGGAAAGAGCATAAAAAAGGCATCGAGTGGTATGTTCACTTTATTCACAGGTTAGAAATGTGGATTGCTCCATATTTACCTCAACAGCAAAGCCATAGTCTTGTCTATGTCATTGTCAATATCGTTGCGCTAAACACAAATGCAATGTATCGTATGCTATAAATGGCCTTGTATTTACCCTTGGGCTTGTCTCTTCCATCCTAGGGTCAATTTGACAAAACGGGGTTGTTTCGGACACTTTCAGAAAGTCGTCCGAACCAACCCGACTATGGCGTCCGAATCAACCCCACACAGACCATTTCTAAAAAATGACTACTAGAAAACAAATAGTTAAGGGGAGTCCCATTTGTGACTAGCCTTAGCTAGTGACAT
Source organism: Artemia sp. Qi Xiang Cuo (assembly GCF_049724085.1). NCBI lineage: Eukaryota > Metazoa > Arthropoda > Branchiopoda > Anostraca > Artemiidae > Artemia > Artemia sp. Qi Xiang Cuo. The sequence goes on from NW_028298265.1 coordinate 5,079, forward strand.
GATAAGGCTAAGTACCTGCCAACACTCAACTATGCACTCACGTAAATAACACAGCTACTAAGCCTGGCGTATATTAGTGGGAATAATCGAGCTTGATGGATCGGGG
>NW_028298266.1:0-5173 GCF_049724085.1 Artemia sp. Qi Xiang Cuo
AAGTTATAGTGGAGGGCGAGTTGCTAGTGAAAAATCTAAGCTAATATGGGTTTTTGACCGTAAACTCTAGTTTTTTTCAAGAAAATTATGGAAAATACAATTCTCTCGTTCGAATGTGAAACTTAGGTTCATTCTCTGGTTCAAATGTGGAAAAACCCGTATGGATGAGTTGAAATAAAAAATTTTAACAAGAAATGGCTGAAAATTGTGTTGGGGGGATGAGTTGATTGGCAGAAGGATGTATTAGCGAAGTTATAGTGGAGGGCGAGTTGCTAGCGAAAAACCCATGTGGATGAGTTGAAACAATTTTTTTAAACAAGAAATAACTGAAAAGTGTTTGATTGGCAGAAGGATGTATTAGCGAAGTTATAGTGGAGGGCGAGTTCCTAGCGAAAAACCATAAGTGATAAGTTGAAATAAAAATTTCTTAACAAGAAATGACTGAAAAGTGTTTTGGGGGAGATGGGTTGATTGGTAGAAGGATGTTTTAGCGTAGTTATAGTGGAGGACGAGTTACTAGCGAAAACCCCGTGTGGGTGAGTTGAAATAATAAATTTTAACAAGACCGGGCTGAAAAGTGCTGTGGGGGAGATATACTGATTGGCAGAAGTATGTATTAGTGAAGTTACAGTGGAGGGCGAGCTGCTAGCGAAAAATCTAAGCTAATAAGGGTTTTTGACCGTAAACTCTAGTTTTTTGTAAGAAAATTATAGAAAATACAATTCGTTGGTTCATAGGTGAAACTTAAGTCCAGGTATCGATAAAAAAATAAACTATTTCTGTAGAATCTGACCTAATAAGGGTTTTTGACCATAAACTCTAGCTCCTGTAAGAAAATTATGGAAAATACAATTCTCTCGTTCAAATGTGAAACTTAGGTCCATTCTCTGGTTCAAATGTGGAAAAACCCGTGTGGATGAGTTGAAATAAAAATTTGTTAACAACAAATGACTGAAAAGTGTTTTGGGGGAGATGGGTTGATTGGCAGAAGTATTTATTAGCTATGTTATAGTGGATGGGGAGGTGCTCGCGAAAACCCCGTGGGGATGAGTTGAAATAAAAAAAAATTAACAAGAAATGGCTGAAAAGTGTTTTGGGGGGGATGAGTTGATTGGCAGAAGGATGTATTAGCAAAGTTATACTGGAGGGTGACTTGCTAGCGAAAAATCTAAGCTAATAAGGGTTTTTGACCGTAAACTCTAGTTTTTTGTAAGAAAATTATGGAAAATACAATTCGTTGGTTCATAGGAGACAAAACGCACACAGAGACAACACACACACAGATACGAAACACACATAGAGACGATACACGCATAGAGACAACACACACACAGAGAGACGACACCTACACAGAGACGACACGCACACAGAGACGACACACACACACAGAGACGACATATTCAAAGAGACGAGTTACACAGAGAGACGACACACGCACAGAGACTACAAACACACAGAGACGACACACATAGAGAGACGACACACACACAGAGAGACGACAAACACACAGATACCACACAAACACAGAGACGACACACACACACAGATACCACCCACACAAACATAATAAACACGCACATATACGACACACACACAGAGAAGACACAGACACAGAGAGTAAAAACACACAGACACTACATACAAACATATACTACTCACAGACAGAGAGTACAAACACACATAAAATACACACACACAGAGACTACACATACATAGAGACAACACACACACAGAGGCGACACACAAACAGAACAAAAACACAGAGACCACACAAACACACAGGAGACACACACATAGAGACGAGACATAAACAGATAATACACACACACAGAGACGACACATACAAATAGAGACGCCACACACACAACGACAACAAGCAAAGATACACCCCACGCACAGAGACAGCAAACACACAGACAGACCACAACCACACAGACAACACTCACACATAGAGAACATACACAGACACAGAGACGACACACACATAGTGACGAAACACACACCGTGACGACACAGACACTGACACGACAACAAACAGAGAGAACACACACTCACAGAGACGACACGCACACACAACCATCACCCACCCACAGAGACCACCCACACATAGAGAAGACACACTCACCTAGACTACACACACACAGAGACGACAACATACAGAGAGAAGACACACGCACAAAGACGACACACACACACACAGAGAGACGACATACACACAGATATCACACACACACACACACACACACAGACGAAACACACATAGAGACGACACATGCACAGGGACGATACACACACACAGACAAACCACACACCCCCATAGCATACACACACATAGAGACTCCACACACACAGAGACGACACGCACACATAGATAAGACACACTCACTGACAATACACACACACAGATAAGACACACACACATAGATGACACACACACACATACAGAGACGAAACACCCATAGAGACGACACACGCACAGAGACGATACACACAGAGGGTCAACACACACCGAGAGACTAAACACACACACATAAAAGACACACACACATAGAGTCGACACACACCAAGAGACGACACACACACAGATACGAAACACACACATAGAGACGACACACGCATAGAGACAACATACACACACACAGAGACAACACCCACACAGAGACGACACACACACACAGACACGAAACACACACAGAGACGACACACACATAGAGAAGACTTACACATAGAGACGACACACACACAGAGAAGACACACACACAGACACTAAACACATAGAGAGATGACACACACACAGAGACGACAAACACACAGAGACAACACACACACACACACAGAGACGATAAACGCACAGAGACAACACACATAAAGAGACGACACACACAGATACGAAAAACACAAAGAGACGACACATGCACAGATCCGACACACAGATAGAGAGGACAAACACACAGAGACGACAGATAAAAAGAAACGACTCACACACAGACAGTAAAAACACGCAGACACGACACACACACACAGAGACTACACATACAAATAGATAAAACAAAGACAGAGATGCGACACACACACAGACACTACAAACACACAAATACTACACAATCACAGAGTCGACACACACACACATAGAGACGAGAAATAGACAGAGACTACACGCACACAGAGACGACACACCCACATAGAGACGACACACACACACACACAAAGACAGCAAACACATAAACAATACACGACACACGCACAGCGATGACACACACACACACAGAGACGACAACACACACAGAGAAAACACACGCACAGAGACGACACACACACACAGAGACGACGCAGACAAAGTGACGGCTTACACATAGAGACGACACACGCACAGAGACGACTAAAACACAGACACGATACACATAGAGGGACAACACACACACACACACACAAACACACACACACTCACACACACAGAAACACACACACACACACACACACACACACACACACAAACACACACACACACACACACACACACACACACACACACACACACACACACACACACACACACACACACACACACACACACACACACACACACACACACACACACACACACACACACACACACACACACACACACACACACACACACACACACACACACACACACACACACACACACACACACACACACACACACACACACACACACACACACACACACACACACACACACACACACACACACACACACACACACACACACACACACACACACACACACACACACACACACACACACACACACACACACACACACACACACACACACACACACACCACACACACACACACACACACACACACACACACACACACACACACACACACACACACACATACACACACAGAAACACACAGACAAAGACACACACACAGACACAGACACAAACATAGACACACACACACAGATAGACACAGACACACACACAGACACAGACACACACACAGACAGACACACACAGACACAGACACACAGACAGACACAGACAGACAGACAGACAGACACAGACACAGACACAGACACAGAGACAGACACATACACATACAAAGACACAGAGTCAGAGTGTGAATCAGACACAGACTACGACAAATAGACAGACACACAAACAGACACAGACAGAATCACAGACACAGAAACACACACACACACTGACACAAACACAGATATAGACACAAACATAGTCACAGAGCCAGAAACAGCACACACACACACACACACACACAGACACAAACACACAGACACACACAGACAGACACACAGACAGACACACACACAGACACACACACACACAAACACACACACACACACACAGCTCTTTTCAAAGATACAAGAACTAATTATTTAAGACAAAAATTTAGTTTTTAACACACACACACACACACACACACGCACACGCACACACACACACACACATACACACACACACACACACATACACACCCACACGCACATACATACGCACACATGCGCACACATACACTCACACACACACATACACACACACACACACACACACACACACACAGCTCTTTTAAAATATACAAGAACTACTTATTTAAGACAAAAATTTCGTTTTTAATGGGCACCAAGAAAAGAAAAACCACACGGAATCAGGCAACAGAGTCTCTCAAACCCCGTAAAGTTCTTTTAAAAGATACAAGAACTACTTATTTAACACAAAAACTTCGTTATTAATGGGCACCAGGTAAAGAAAAACCACATGGAATCAGGCAACAGAGTCTCTCAAACCCCGTAAAGCTCTTTTAAAAGATACAAGAACTACTTATTTAACACAAAAATTTCGTTTTTAATGGGCACCAAGTAAAGAAAAACCACGCAGAATCAGGCAACAGAGTTTATCAAACCCCTTAAATCTCTTTTAAAAGATACAAGAACTACTTATTTAAGACAAAAATTTCGATTTTAATGGGCCCCATTTAAAGAAAAACCAAACGTAATCAGTCAACTGAGTCTATCAAACCCCTTAAAGACCTATTAAAATATACAAAAACTACTTATTTAACACAAAAACTTTGTTTTTAATGGGCACCAAGTAAGAAAAACCACACGGAATCAGACAACCTAGTCTCTCAAACTCCGTACAGCTCTCTTAAAAGATAC
>NW_028298267.1:0-5173 GCF_049724085.1 Artemia sp. Qi Xiang Cuo
TGGGCTCACATCATCCTTGGCATAAATTCACAGAAAATTAGCCCGACACTGAGTCCAAAGCCTAAGGTAGGCACGTATGAACCATTTTTCATCGGGGGTGGGGGGAGGGCAATAAAAAAGTATAGTTTATACATAATTTGTAATATCAAAATATAATAAGAATTTACTGACCGTTTAAGAAGTGACGATAAATTAGGGAAAATCCTTTTTAGGGAGGGGGAAGCCCCTCTATTTACGTGCTCGCTCTGGTCGAATGGAATAATTTCTAAGACAGTACTGGCTATGCCTGACAAAATGAAGAAAATTGTGAAGAAGAAGAAACAAGAGAATATTTAATAGGCCCTTTGGAAGAGAGCCTATTTGAAGTTAACATTTTGAGTTTTTTTTGTTTTTTTTGTCCTCAAGACTTTTATCTATATATTTTTTACTCTTTGTTTGCTTTTGTGCACTGAGGACAGTCGAGGGGTGGTCTTGACCATAATGTCTGTATAGTTATCCTTTTTTCATCACTGGCTAGAAATATCCTCGTTTTTATTCTTCACAATATTCTTCTTTTTTTTTTTGTAGGATATGATAGTGTGTTGTTAGGCTCTAATATGGATCAATACCGAGTTTATTTTACTGTAGTTAAAATGAGATGAAAATATGGTATCATGTAGAATTTTTTATTTAGACAGTCGATGGTTAGAGAAGAATATACATATAAAGGTTTGAATGTTTCGGAATCAAAACCGTAGGTCTTTATCAACAGGGAAAAAGAAGCTAGATTAAATTGCTAAAACATACAAGAAAATGACATAAAAAGAGGATAACAACCCAAAAGCTATACAAAAAAAGAAAATAAACGAAAGAAAGTAACATTTGACTGGTCTGGATTTCTTTATCAATTCTGTGTATCGGTAAGATATACTGTCTGCATATCTTGAACACGTTCTGATTACAATTAATACAACCTAGATTACCTGGAAACTTTTCAAATAAAAAGATCGTTTTATTTTGTCAGAATCTAGTTATACATACTAGTCTTTTTCTTTTCTTTTTTCCCCTCATTTTTTGATAAAAGAATACAGATGGAAAGTCAAAAATGTCAGACTTGCAATGGTACATCTATTAGACCTTTCTTTGTCAACATTCACTGTCTTAATTCAAAGTCTGCTCGTTATTTTGATTTTATTTTAATTATAAATAAAAAGACAGTATGATCGATGAAACCAATGTATTGAAAGTAAATGGTATGATTTATTGGGCGTTTCAGGATAATTACATTAATTCCTAGGTAATATATTGTTGCAAATGAGTGATTTTACAGAAAATGCGGTTTAACTTCATTTAACAAGGTAACACTTAATGAAAGATTTGGATGACTATGAATGTCTTAATTTAATTAAATTTAATTTAATTAATGCCATAATTTAAACGCTAAAAGGAGCTTACTAACAAATTCCAAAGATTCATTGCAGGGCCGTATCCAGGATTTTTTTCGAGGGGAGTTTTACAAAAAACCTTTAAAAATACATCAAAAATTTGTTCATATTCATTCATTGTTATGTTTTTATGAGGTGGAAAAATATTTCGTGGGGGGGGGGGAGGGGGTCAAACCTACTACCCCCTGGATACGACCTTGATTCACTGTATCTTTATAAAAAAAATAGCCATTAGAATATAAATAAGCACAGTAAGTAATATATATATATATATATATATATATATATATATATATATATATATATATATATATATATATATATATATATATATATATATATATATATATATATATATATATATATATATATATATATATATATAATATTCATGTACAGTACATATGTGCAATAAATATATGTAAAATTTTGAAACTTGAGCCTTTTTTAAGTAGATCACTAGTTAAAAAACGAAGAACGAAAAGGTGCATTGGTTTCACAAATTAGTGAACACACACAGGTTTGACCACAAGAGGAGTTTGATTCAAGTTTTTTTTTATGTGGAGGAGGTCAAATTTGAAAAAAGAAAATTTATTTATTTTAAAAAATATATAACTTGTCTTAATCGTTCTACTAGCTTCTTGGACTTGTGAGTAAACTGAGAAGGAAATCTAATTCCGCCAGTAATATTAATTCCAGGAATATTCGAATTTCTATCACCTTTATGTTTAATATTATGAAATGTAGCAAGGCCGTACCCATGATTTTTTTTTTAGGAGGGGTTTTACTCAAAATAAATTTTGAGGGGAGGGGGGTTTACACAAAAAAAAACTCAAAAAACGCATACAAAATTTGTTTATGTCGATTTTTGTTACGTTTTTACGAATCAGGCAATCGTTTTTTTTGGGGGGGGGGGGGGGGGGGGTTCAAACCCCCTAACCCCCACCCCTGGATACGGCCTTGAAAAGACAGTCCGGGTTAAACAGCAGCCTAATGGCAACCAAGGTGCAGGATTTTTGTTCGGGTAGGAGGGTTATTTTTTTGGGAGGAGGGGTTTACAAAATAACTTTACAGAACGCATCAAAAATTTGCTTATATGTATTTTTTGTTACCTTTTTACAAATCGGACTAAAATTTTTTTTTTTGGGGGGGGGGGTAAACCCGGTAACCCTCCCTCCTTGATACGGCCTTGCTGGCAAAACGCGTATTACTTAGTAATATGCTCAAAATAGGTCAAACTCTCTGCGGTAATGTTATTTGTAGATTCTTTTTTCAAATTAGTTACAATAACATCAAAATTCTTATTTTATATTGTTAACCTAACTCTTTTTAACGTAGCTGCAAAAGCGCTTTGAAATTGGATTTTGTTTAGCTGGTTAAAGCAGGTTTCAAAATTTATTTTATTTTTTCATTTATTTTTATCATGCCTTGGTTTTAAAACGTTTACACCGACAAAAAATTGTAAAAAAAAAGAGAAAAAAAGACGATCTGCATGTAAAAAATTAACAAAAGATTGGAAAAATTCTAAAGAATTAAAAAATGAAACAGGTTAAATTAAAAACGTATAAAAGGACAATTAATGAATTTATGCTGATGAAAATGAAGCATGATTTTTTTTTGTTGTTGTTCCCAGTTCACAAGAGGAATCAAACAGTTCGTGGTAACGAACTGTAAGTAAGGAGCGACCCGGCTCAATGGTAACCGAAAATCCAGGAAAAGGGTTTTTGATACCAAAAGATACATCAAAAGAATCATATTTTATTGCTGATTTTAAATATATATTTTTCATCAAGTTTATTAATACCCATCAAAAATTAAGCGTCTGAGAAATTTTCGCTTATTTTCTAAAATATGGGGAAACACCCCCTAAAAGCTATAGAACATTATTGAAAATTGCACCATCATATTCAGCGTATCAGAGAACCCTACCGCGGAGGTTTCAAGCTCCTATCTACAAAAATGTGGAATTTTCCATTTTTGGCCAGAAGAAAGATCACGGATGCGTGTTTATTTGTTTTTTTTTCCCAAGGGTGATCGTTTCGAACCAGTGGTCCAAGGATATAATGGTACGACTCATTCGAACGGAAATTTAAAGTTCTTGCGTCCTTTTTAAGTGACCAAAAAAATGGAGGGCACCTAGGCCCCCTCCAACACTCATTTTTTCCCAAAGTCATCCGATCAAATTTTTTAGATAGCAATTTTGTTCAGCAGGGTCGAAAATATGATAACTATGTCTTTTAGGATGACTTAATCCCCCGAAGTCCTCGGGGGGAGGGCTAAGAGTTATGAACTTTACCCAATGTTAACATATAGTATTGGTTATTGGGAAGTATACAGACGTTTTCAGGAGGGTTTTTTTCTGGTAGTGAGGGGTGGGGGGGGGGGGGGTCGGGGGTTAGGTTGGAGGATCTTTCCATGAAGGAAGTTTTCATGGGGGAAGGGAAATTGCCATGAAGGGGGTGCCGGACTTGCCAGCATTATTTATTGGTTATTGGGAAGTATACAGACATTTTCAGGAAGAATTTTTTTTCTGGAGGATGGGGCTGGAGGAGGGGGTTACTTGGGAGAATCTTTCTGTGGAGGGATTTCTTTCGCGTAGGGGACATTTCTATGAGGGGGGCGCCGGATTTCCAAATACTATTAAAAAAACTATCCGAAACTAAATTTAAAAAAAACAATTTTTTTTCATCTGAAAATAAGAAGCAACATTAGAACTTAAAACGAACAGAAATTATAACGTATATGAGGGGTTTCTCCCCCAAGTCAATACATCGCTCTTTACGCTACAGTTTTTTTAGTGCTTTCAAAAGAGCTATCTATTCTAACTAAACGGCCTTTGTGATTCAGGGGTTTGTGAATTAAATTTGTTTATAACTTTTAACGTAAAGAGCGAGGTATTGACTAAGGGGGGAACCCCCTCATATACGTAATAACATATACGTAATAAATAAAACAATAAAAAAACATGCTATACGGCTCAATAGTGATCTAAACTTTTAAAAACGGAATTTTGATGTCAATAAATGTATCAAAAGAATGGGTTTATAATGCTGATTCTAAATAAATAAATTTTATTAAGTTTAGTAGTACTCATCACTACTAAAAGGCTACGAGCCTGAGAAAATTTACCCGATTTTTTAAGGAGGGGGGAAACATCCCCTACAAGTGAAAGAATTTTAATGAAAATCACACCGTCAGATTCAGCGTATCAGAAAACCCTATTACACAGGTTTCAAGCTCATATCTGCAAAAATCTGCAACTTTGTATTTTTTGCTAGAAGAAAAATATACGAATATAGAAGTTAGTTACGTAAGTTAATTTGTAAATTACGTCATAACCAAATTTAGAGGCATCCATTTAGCAAAAGAAAAGTAAAATTTTATGCAAATTTTGTTTACTTATTCAATGACGGTGAGCCAAAATAAAAATTCCATTAACTAAAAAACGATCAGAAATTAAATAAAAAAACAAGTTTTTTAAACTGAAAGTAAGGAGCGACATTAAAACTTAAAACGAACAGAAATTATTCCGTATATGAGAAAGGCTGTCCCTCCTCAACGCCTCGCTCTTACGCTAAAGTTTGACTTTGTCTCATAACTTTATTTTTTAAAACAATAAAAAACTTTAGCGTAAAGAGCGAAGCGTTGAGGAGATGACAGCCCCTTTCATATACGGAATAATTTCTGTTCGTTTTAAGTTTTAATGTCGCTCCTTACTTTCAGTTTAAAAAACTTGTTTTTTTTATTTA
>NW_028298268.1:0-5160 GCF_049724085.1 Artemia sp. Qi Xiang Cuo
ATATATATATATATATATATATATATATATATATATATATATATATATATATATATATATATATATATATATATATATATATATATATAGTAAAAATTGCCTCCCCCCCCCTTTACATAGATCATTTTGATGGACTTTGTCTTAAGGAGCACAGAAAAGGCAATGGGAGACCACGGAATTAAATGGGTAGGAAAAACTCTGCTGGACTTAGATTATGCTGATGATTTAAGCATCTTAGATGAAAGTGTGAGCAAAATGAATGAACTCTTGAGGTTTTACGAGTTCAGGGAATAGGTTTGAGAATCAAACAGTTCGTGGTAACGAACTGTAAGTAAGGAGCGACCCGGCTCAATGGTAACCGAAACTGTAGAAAAAAGAATTTTGATACCAATAGATACATCAAAAGAATCAGAATTTAATACTGATTTCAAATATATAAAGTTTAATCGAGTTTAGTCCTACCTATCAAAGTTTACGTACCAGAGAAAATTTTGCTGATTTTCGAAAAAAGGAAGAAATACCCCCTAACAGTTATAGAACCTTAATGAAAATCACACCATCATATTCAGCGTATCAGAGAACCCTTATGCGGAGGTTTCAAGCTCCTATCTACAAAAATGTGAAATTTTGCATTTTTTGCGAGAAGAAAGATCACGGATGCGTGTTTATTTGTTTGTTTGTTTGTTTGTTTTTGTTTTTTTTCCCAGGGGCGATCGTATTGACCCAGTGGTACTAGAATATCGTGTGAGGGCTCATTCAAATGGAAATTAAAAGTTATAGTGCCCTTTTTAAGTGACCAAAAAAATGGAAGGCAACTAGGCCCCTCCCACGCTCATTTGTTTCCCAAAGTCACCCGACCAAAATTTTGAGATAGCCATTTTTTTCAGCATGGTCGAAAATATGATAACTATGTCTTTTAGGATGACTTAATCCCCCGAAGTCCCCGGGGGGAGGGCTGAAAGTTATGAATTTTACTCAATGTTAACATATAGTATTGGTTATCACGTTTCAGAGAGGATTTCAGACGTTTTCAGAGAGGATATTTTTTGGTAGTGGGGGGGAGTGGGTCAAGGTTTGCGTGGGAGGATCTTACCATGAAGGAATTGGTCATGGGAGAAGGGACAATGCTATGAAGGGGGTGTTAGATTTCCTAGAATTATTTAAATACAGAATAGAAACTTTATTTATAAAAAAAACAAGTTTTTTAACTGAAAGTAAGGAGCAACATCAAAAATTAAAACGACAGGAAACATTGCTTATATGATTGGGTTCATCCCCTGGTCAATACCTCGCTCTTTAAGACAAAGATTATTTAGTACTTTCATAAGAGCTATTTATTCCTATTAACTGCATTTGTGATTAAGGGGTCATTTTTAAAGAATTGGAACAAAATTCGAACTTTAGCTTAAAGAGCAAGGTATTGACTAGGGGGCGAACCCTCTAATATACGTATTAAAAATATAAGAATATAGAGGTTTGTTACGTAAGATAATTCGTAAGTTACGTATATTTATTACTAATAAAAACGTTCGTAAATAAAATTAAACAGGTTTCGAGAAAGCCATTTAACCAAATAAAAGTAAAATTGATATTCAAATTCTTTTTAAATTATTCATGTACGGTGAGCCAAAATCAAAACCTGTATTAATTCAAAAACGTTTAAAAATTAAGTATAAAAAACAAGTTTTTTAACTGAAAGTAAGGAGCGACGTTAAAACTTAAATCGAACAGAAATTATTCCGTATATGAAAGGGGATGTCCCCTCCTCAACGTCTCGCTCTTTACGCTAAAGTTTGACTTTCTCACAACTCTATTTTTTTTTAACAATGAAAAACTTTAGCGTAAAGAGCGAGGCGTTGAGGAGGAGACAGCCCCTTTCATATACGGAATAATTTCTGTTCGTTTTAAGTTTTAACGTCGTTCCTTACTTTCAGTTAAAAAACTTGTTTTTTTTATTTAATTAATTTTAAGAAGACTTGAGTCGCTAAGGTTAGGAATAAGTGAAGATGAAAAGGTGACGTTGGTTAGCGAAAGGCTGATCAGGTGGACAACTTCACTTACCTTGGTAGTATTATTAGCAAAAACGGTGGGAGCAGTGAAGATGTTAAAAGTAGAATAGCCAAAGCTCAGGGTGTTTTTTCCCAGTTAAAAAAGAAGTTTGTAAGAATAGGAAGATAAGTCTGCAAACCAACATTAGAATATTGGAAGCTTCAGTGATGACAGTGGTCAAATATGGATCTGAAGCATGGGTGCTCCGAAAAACGGATGAAGATTTGCTAGATGTTTTCCAGAGAAATCGACAGCGGATTGTTCTGGGTACCCGGCTGACTGACCGTATTTCAAATAGTAGGCTGTACGAAAAGTGTGGTTCAGTTCCGCTTTTTAGGGCTATAATGAGAGAAAGGTTGAGATGGCTAGGGCACGTTCTGCGGATGAAGGATGATCGATTGCCGAAGATTGTCCTTTTTGGCCAACCGTTCAAGGCTAAACGGAAAGCAGGTCGTCCGCGGTTGGGGTGGGAGGATGTCATAAAGAAAGATTTCAAGGAAATGGGAACTTCCGGTCAGAGTGTAAAAAGGAAGGCTTTGAATAGATTAGGATTTAGGAGGAGCGTGTGTAGCTGCGTTGGCCTCAGATGGCTTGGTACTGCGCTGAGTTGTTTGTAGTAGTAGTTATAGTAGTAAAAATTGTCTTTAAAAAGCATATTAAGGAGTATGTAACAAGTATATTACAAGTATATACTTGTTAACAAGTACTTAACAAGTATATACATTGTTATTATTTAAATTTTAGTATTTCTTTGGAACCTTGGGGTTTATGTTATTGAATCTTGGGGTAGCCCTTGTTGGGTAATTGAACTTTCAGTTCTGCGGGCCCTATAAATAAATAAAATTTCTCAGTTGTAGCCCTGCTGGGCATGAGTTTTAATATTAGCTGTGCTGAATAGCGTTTTTTTTGGGGGGGGGATTTTCGACAAATCGCAAAACACAATCGGAGAAAAACTGCAAGCGATTAAGAGACGTTAGGTATTCCGGTTTTTGTTCTTTTTGATATTTTGCAGATCTGACTTGTATATGTCTTAGTTTAAAGAAAAAGGAGAAAAATCAAATCATGGAACATTCGCTCTGATTCTGAAGGAAAATTCAAATTACTGTGGTGTCACCGCAGAAAGAATTAGCAACATTCGTCACTTGTGTCAATGAGTAATTTGGTTACCGTTATGTTCACGCACGATTTCCATGTCGTCTAATTTTTTTAACCATGATTTGTTTTCCAATCAATCTCATCAACAGGACCAGAACCATGTTTTTGTTGGGGGGGGGGGGCACAAAAATATTTTAAAAAACGTGTCGAAATTTGTTTATATGCATTTTATTATGTTTTTACGAAGCGGACACACATTTCGGGGGGGGGGGCTTCAAATCCCTCAATTTTTCCCTGAATACGGCCTGGCTCATCATCCATGCCTGCTGCCTAAAGAAATTGCTCAATATTGTTTTTTTTTTCAATTCCATTAACTGCTTGAAGAAGCAACTAAAATCGCTAAAGTCACAACTAAATTGTCTTAGCAAACGGATGTTGCTCCTATGTGAACCTATGATTAGATGCGTACACACCAGGTTGAACCAGAGAAGAAACGCGTCCGGCTACCGTCGGCAATCGGTCAGCAGGGCTACCACGGTTTGGGTAGCACGGTTTGTACTACCCAAACTGTACGTTGTTTGTTTACAGCATTGATGAATAAGAAGACACGGACCTCGAGCGTGTTCTATTTCAAATGTCCGCTGCCCTATAACATCTGGTGTCCGGGATTCCTCCTCCAGAAAACTCTTTCCCTGGAAATTCCTTCTGGACAATCCCCCCCCCCCCTCGGACAGTACCCCCTGGAAATTCTCCGCACAATTCAAATTTATCAGCTAAATGCCTATAAAAAGAATAAAGAAAACAAGAAATTCTTGAATATTCTACCTATATTCCAAAACAGAGGTAGTATATATGGCGTAGCATATCTTATACGATTAATTTTTATATTCAAGTTCTTTTAATTCTTCTATTTGGTTTTTAGGGGGCTGGAGGCTAAGTTATCATAGCAGGGTAAGGTTAAAGAAATTAATTTGCTTGCTTTGTTGAAATAAGTTCTAATTTCCATATTAAGTTTTTTTTGGTTCTGACTTGGAGTTTGACTCATGTTATGGAATTTGTTATGACTCATATTATGACTCATATTATTGGAATTAAATTGAAAAAAAAAACAACCTCAAGTGCGCATCAGACGTGTATCCCTTCTGATTTACGCTTAGTAGACGTGTTCTCGATCGCAAGGGGTGAATTAGTTTCATCTATTGTACATGCATTTCATCTATTTTACCTTTTGCCAGTACCGTGCAAACTATTGGCTTCCATTATATTGTAGGCTACCGGATACAAGAGGCACCAGATACACATCTGTGAGAAGAGCAGCATGGTTTTCGAACGAGCAGATCGTGCTCTGACTTGATATTTGTACTGAGAACGCTTGTCGAGGAATCAAACGAGTGGAACAACAAGTTATATCTACTATTTATTGATTTCGAAAAGGTGTTTGACTCAGTTGACCGAGAATGTTTATGAAGAGTCCTTAAGTATTATGGGGTGCCAGAAAAACTAGTGAGCATGATAATATCCCTATACGAAGAGACCGAATGCTGCGTTAAGACGAAGAATAGCACAACCAGATTTTTCAAGATAATGTCTGGTGTGCGTCATGAATTAGTACTTTCCCCATTTCTTTTTGTAATTATAATGGATTACATATTAAGACGAAACTCTGGATATGGCGTAAATGTAAGCAGCAAGCAACTATGTGATTTGGATTTCGCGGATGCCGTAGTCTTTCTAAAAGATTCTAAACAGAGGTTGCAGCAGCTACTGGACGCAATTACAGAAAATGTCGGGCTAAGCATAAACGTTGACAGATCAAAGAGCATGTCCATCACAAGCTAACCACTTGTTCTGTATCACGAGAATACAAGTACAGAACAGGTGAAGGACTTCAAAAACCTAGGTAGCTGGATCGTTTGTGATGGTAAAATAATGAGCGAGATAAAACGGAGAATTGCTCAGTCAACTGGAGCTTTCAATAGACCTAAGCCCATTTGGAGAAGCAGCAACATTCCTTGC
>NW_028298269.1:0-5136 GCF_049724085.1 Artemia sp. Qi Xiang Cuo
TACTTTTGAGCCGGGCTTTATGCTGGAAATTCAATATGATGGAAGCGGAACTTCAAGGCCAAATGTTTTGTGTATTGTTTGTCCAACAAGTAACAGAGATGTGCTATTCCAGCAAACACTATAAAATTCTAATTTGCGATTCTGGCCATACAGAATGCCGGTACCACCTGGTCCATCCATGAAAAACTTCTTTTCCAACATAGCTAGAATCATTTATTACCCGTAAACATTGTCCACAATTTCAAGCTCTTTTTCCTTGCAAAAGCCAATACACGCGTTCTGCAGTAATAGCTGATTCATCAGCATTTACAACGTCCATGTTTCGGTCGTCTTGATAAGTTTCAATGCCGTCCAGACCATATTGTTCCACCCAGGAACTAAAATTTTGATCTTCTGTTGCAATCGTATATAACCTGGATGCAATAATACGACAAGCAAGTTTGATTACATCATCCTCAGATACATTAATTCATCGTAATTGAGGAATAAAATCTTGAGCCAACTGATTTTTCAATCTTTACCCGAAAACCTTTGGGGTCTGCAGGACATCCGAAAACAGGAATTTGAACCAAGAGTATTCGTATTACAGAAGGCTTTTGTGGATCACTGTGATTCTTCTAAACCATCTATCCACTGTTTATCGTTGAATTCGATGCCAGGAGCCAGAGAAGCTTGTTTTTATGTCATATAGCAGATGCTATTCACAGTAAGGAAAATCTTCAAAGCTTGTTGCATCCTTCACATGATAGTAAAGTTCTCGCAAATGGAAGCGTACTGAATGAGCTATATAATTTACGTTGTGAATTCAACCAATGACACGCAGTTAACGGATTCGTGGCTCCCATGTCTTTATTTTTTCATCCAATTGCAAATGATCGGGCATTTGCCAATAATAGTAGTGATTCTGGTTTGCATGCATTTGCTTCAGCGTCTAGTTTTGTCGAAAATACGCTTATAACATTGAACCTTGTTGTCCAATATCCACCAAATCTTCCGGGGCTTGGTTAATTTCCTGCACTTAGGATTCACCACATAAATGAATATTCAAGCGTTGAATGATATGACTCTGTCTTTGGATATCTTGGCCAAATAATCGCCAACATGCTTCAGTTGGTGTAATGCAGCCGCCTTACCCCCAAAGGTGTCTGCTTCATTATAAATCAAACTCCGTTGATTTTCGACAACCTTTACTGAGGCATAATAACGTTCTTTGTATATGTATTTATATAGATATTTTACCTAGCCTCTTGTGCCAATATATCCAACATCAATTGAAATTGGAATTTTGTTCAATAAATAAGCATTATGTGGCCACCTAACGATTATCTCGTGTGACTTGGGCGATTATCTTTGTCTTTTCTATATACTGCAAGGTCATGTAAAAATTCTTCTCGATTACTTTGGTCGAATTTGGGGTCACAACGACGACGTACTTTGGTTCTTGATCACGCAACTTCTTTGAATTGCGTTGGAATCCCGAAGAGGCACTACAATGTCCCATTTTATTAACCATACATCTAGAATCTGGATTTGACCCCTGCGCATGGATTATGAATCAACCCCTTTAATACTAATTCTCACAGTTCAGGGTCGTCAGTATTTGGAATTTCAGCTGAGACTAGATCATCAATTTCCACTGAATTAGGGGTGTGACCATCACGATTTATTATCAACAGCAAATCCATATGTGGCAGTCCACGCTTTTCAAATTCGATTCTATGCACATATGCGGCCACTTTTCCAAACATCTTTTTTCTATCCAAATCATTGATTATTTCATCAAAGTTTAGTTTCGCAATTCGAGCGACGAGATCGGGACTATCTTGAGTAAACTGTTTTAGTTTAGTTTATTAATAAAAAATAGAACTTGAAAAAATGCATACATATATATATATACAATACATAAGAAAAACAAGTCTTTCAACTAAATCTTCTAGCCTGCCCATGAACTTGCAATGGCAAGTTGTCCTAGGGGCGTGCCAGGAATAGAAAAAAAGAGAAAATTTTAATATTAATTTATAGCACAAATTAAGTATACCAGAAATACTGATAATATAATATGTATATATATATATATATATATATATATATATATATATATATATAAGTAGAGAGGGGTCATGAGCTCGTGACAGAACCACGTGGTTTATGGTTTTCTCACTGAGAATGAAAAAACAGGAATTTTCTCACTTGGAAAACCATGAATTTTGTCGCATTTATGGTTGTTTTCATGGATGGATATGTGTGTTGTTCGATTTATTTGATGTTTTTCTCGGATGTCAACATCAAATTATGGATGTTTAATGGTTTTTGTCAGTGAGAATTTGAAAAACATGAACTTTCTCAAATTTATGTCTGTTTTCATGGATGTTTAATGTTTTTTGTAAGTGAGAATTTGAAAAACAGGGACTTTGTCACATTTATGTATGTCAACAGCAATTCATGTCTGTTTTATGGTTTTCTCACTGAGAATGAAAAAACAGGAATTTTCTCACTTGGAAAAACAGGAATTTTGTAGCATTTATGGTTGTTTTCATGGATGGATATGTGTGTTGTTCAATTTATTTGATGTTTTTCTCGGATGTCAACATCAAATTATGGATGTTTTATGGTTTTTGTCAGTGAGACTTTGAAAAACATGAATTTTGTCACATTTATGTCTGTTTTCATTGTTTTGTCAGTGAGAATTTGAAAAACAGGGACTTTGTAGCATTTATGTCTGTTTTCATGGATGTTTAATGGTTTTGTCAGTGAGAATTTGAAAAACATTAACTTTGTCACATTTATGGATGTCAACAGCAATTCATGTCTGTTTAATGGTTTTTGTCAGTGAGAATTGAAAAACAGGAACTTTGTCACTGAGAAAACCATAAACCACGTGGTGCTGTCACGAGTCAGAACACCTGTGCTGTCGACCTCAATTCACCTATCGTGAATCAATAATTCCCCTTAGAAACAACAAATTAATTTTCCCTTTCTTGACAGATCAATCAATCAATGACATCATCTGTCAGACTTTAAAATTTTCGCCTAGAAACATTTCTCCAGGAATAGATCCAAAATCATTAATGTCTTTGCCTCGGGAACAGTTCTACTGGTCGAACTCCAAAGGATATTAATAACCCCAGGCCATGGAAACAATTAGGCAAGAAACATCTTAGCGATGAATTGTTTTAGCGCGCGAGAAGGTTTCATATTAATTTGAAATGCATTAGCACAGAGATGCCAATAACAAAGGAACACGCTGAATTTGCGTTTAGGGATTATTTGGGCGAAACCGTTTTAGACAGGTTATGGAACTATTTCGGCGAAACAGATAGAGACATTTTAAAAGAAGATTTTTGAAGAGATTTTAGAAGAGAATTTAAAGGTGAAACTCTGTGGTCGTTATAATACACAAGTTTCATTTGAACAGTGTTGTGAGGTCCTCTAACCCAACCCCAAAGGGTTCCAATCCTCCTATCCCCCACCCCGAAGGAAGCCCCCGGTCCTCAAAAGCCCCCCCCCCCAAGCTCCCAAAGGCCCTCCACCGGTCCCCAAATGTCTCCCAGGCCCCCAACTGTCCCCCCAGACCCTCAAAGACCCACCAAGCTCGCAAAGGGCCACCGGTGCCCCCAAAGGCCCACCCAGACCCCCAAAGACCATCTCCGGGCCCCCCAAAGGCCCATCGAGCTCCCAAAGGACCAACGGGGTCCCAAAGGTCCTCCACCGGCCCCCAACTGCCCCAAAAGCCCTCCCATGGTCCGCCAAGGTCCCCCGGGCTCCCCAAGGGCCACCGGCGCCCCAAAGGCCCGCCACCGGTCCCCAAATGTCCCCCAGGCACCCCAAAGCCCACCCAGACCCCCCAATGCCATCCCCGGACCCCAAAGCCCATCCCCCCGGTCCCCCAAGGTCCCCCCCCGCTCCCCCAGGGCCCCCCCCACCCCCCAAGACCCTCCCCCGGTCGCCAAAGGTCTACCGGGCTCCCAAAGGACCCCCGGCGCCCCAAAGGCCCCTGAGCCACCCTTTTTTAATAATTTTTTTAAGGGTTTATTATATCTTTTCAGAACAAGTTCTTTTCTTAAGCTCCTTCCTAAACCCATTTTACAAGTTGAAGTACCCATCCCTTTCACCCACAACTATACTCTACAGCTTTTTGGTTACCTCAACACCAAGCAATACTTTTCAATGGCATTTGAGAACAAGTTCTTTTCCTAATATCCTTCTTAAACCTATTTTACAAATTCTAAATTTTTCCTTAGTAGATAGAAAAAGCTATATCATAGTCGCGAATATTTTCTCGGAAGATAAGCAGTTCTATTTCAATTTTAAATCTTATCAATGAAGTTAAGAAAAGTTAAAGTTCTCTTCTGAATTTTCTGAATGAAAAAGAAATTAGTTATTAATCAATTCTATTTTTTTCCGAATAATATAAAAATTTTTCACTTCGGATCAAATTTTTCTCAAAGAGATGAAAAAATTTTAAATACTGTTCATAATTTTTCACGGAAGATAAAAAAGTTCAAGTTCTCTTCTGAATTTTACCAAAGAACACACTCCAATTGTAATTTCTCCAGAGAAAATAAAAATCTTCCACTTCTGTTTTAAGTTCACCAAAGACCTAAAGAAATTTAAAGTTCTATTCTAAATTTTTCCGTAGTAGATAGAAAAAGCTATAGCATACTTGTGAATATTTTCCCAGAAGATAAAAAGTTCTACTTCAATTTTTAATTTTCTCAACGAAGTGAAGAAAAGTTCAAGTTCTATTCTGAATTTTTTCATTGGAAATAAATTATTTATTGATAATTTATATTTTTCAAAATAATATAAATATTTTCAAAATTAAAAATGGGCACAAACAAAATATTAAAAACACACAAACAAAAAAACTTACACACAAACACACAAAAACAAAAAAAAATAAACAACAAACACAAAAAACTTAAAAACACACACAAAAACACAAAAAACTTACACACACAAAAAAATTTACACACACACAAAAACTTAAACAAACACACACCCACAAAAACTTACAAACACACCGGCTAACTATGTTAAAGGCTAGCTATTTTCTTGCGAAAACACAAAAAAAAACAGAAAAAATGCTCATTGTTCCTTTAGTAGCCACACAATTAGACTAAAATTACGATATTT
>NW_028298270.1:0-5135 GCF_049724085.1 Artemia sp. Qi Xiang Cuo
AATTGTGGTTATAGTATATTTTGTGGAAACAAAATTAGGAACAGCTTCAAAATGTGTAAACAATCTTCAAGTAACTGTTTGCACGTCTTCATATGTGGAAGCACTATGTGAATTATGGTTGTTTAGAGTATGTTTTGACAAAAAAAAAAAAAAAGGTTAGAAAACCATCTTAAAATCACCTAAGCTTAATTACAATAAATCCCATTGGGCAATTTTTTCTATATCGTCAGATCATTATCCTTGGTTAAAGGAATTAAATGTCGGATCTTACCGTATTGAGCGTGTATTGTCTGTGAAATATCTCGGTGTAATAGTGGATAAGACTCTTAGTTTCTCAAAGTAAATACAACGCATATCATCTAAAATTGCTCGGAGTGTAGGAATTTGGAGAAAGTTGAAATGCTTATTGCCAGTTAATATACTTTGATTGATATATTTTTCTATTGTCCACCCTTATTTGATTTATTGTGTTCGGTGTGTTCATTTATTTTTCAAACACATTTGAAGTCACCACGTGCACTCACCACGTTTCAGGTCCGGTGTTATGTGGGAAGATCTTTCCGTGAAGGAAGTTTTCATGGGGAAGGGACATTGCTATGAAAAGGGCACCGGATTTCCCAGCATTATTTAAAAAAAAATCATAAATTAAATAAAAAAAAACAAGTTTTTCAACTGAAAGTAAGGAGCAACATCAAAACTTAAAACGATGCTACTGTCAGTATGCTACTGTACGTGAGGACAAAGGCATATGTTATGTATATATGAAAATAGTGGAAAGGTTTTTTTTAGTGTTAAAAGGTTTGTTTTTAGTGTTTTAGTGTTGTTCGGTGTGGTCATTTACTTTTCAAATAGGGACCATTGCTTGGTATTTATAATTATGTTTTTTTTTTCTTTTTTTAGACAAAGTAGGAAAATAGTATACAATAGGGTTGTCATGCTAGATTAGTACAGTACAGGGTCTCAAGTGGTGATTTTTTTTGGCTTGTTTTCTGTTTTGTTTCTTGTTTGTTTTTTTAAGGAATCCACTGATGAGTGATTTGTTTTGTAGTTTCTAGAATGGCCGCACTAGCCATAAGACTTTTTGTTAATTTTTTTCTTTTTTTTTGTGTTTTCTAAAATAAATTATCTCTCTCAGATAAAACAAAATTAATAGCATACTAATCGAATAAAATTAATTATTAAATTACTAAATAAGATCTAAAAATTAAATTATTAAATAAATAAAGCTAATATGCCCATGAGCGTATTTTACCTCGTGGGTTAAAAATGTATCCGGATTCCTGTTCATATTTTTCTTATCCTCAGGTCCAACAACGAGGAAATAATGACTAATAGGTCCATACTCTTCGGACGCCTGAGGCAAAATAACACCAATTTCTTCACCATCAAAAACGCCATAAAAATCTGGATTTACAATTGGCAGCGGTGCTGCCATATGAGTCGTTACTGTAAGACGGCTAGGCGGTCGATAGCTTTTTTCAGATCCAACAGCACAGACATTAACGTTATAGGTCGTGAATGGAGTGAGGTCGTTTAACGTCATCGAAGTGTTTTGCGCTGGAACATCTATTGTGGTCATTGGTATGTTAACGGTTTGTGTTATACCCTGAGCGTCAACAAATTCTTTTATTGCATCGTAAGTTACCTATAAAAATAACATACTTAAAAAGAATACGATGTTGAATCCATTTTTGATGATATTCGGACAGATCTTCAAAGCAACGCCATACTCGAGGGGGGGGGGGGGATAAATGAAGGGCTAGGTGCTAATACAATGCCATGATATAAAAAAAGAGCTTAGCCTACATTCATCATCAAATAATTCTTGTAGAAGTAAATGATCAAAAGGCAAACGTGGCGTTGGAGTTTTACAAAAATCAGTCTAGGTCCATCAATTTTTGATTATATTAATGATCGTCCAAATGGGGGGGGGGGGGGAGAACAGTGGAAGCTCTAGTTTTTCGTGGGTCCAAATGTAAATATAATAAACTTCTTACCATACCAAGAAAAAAAGGAACTACGGCACTGAATAGAAAAGTAAAAAAAAAGTGGGCCCATTGAAACTGTTGAAATATGTCCGAGAATGAGTTTATTTGTACCTTTTTACGAGAACAAAGAAACAAAATAGGGGGTATTATGAGAATCTCAGGAAGCAGTTTGATCTCTGGGCTTTTCAACATTGGAAGAAGGATAGACACGTAATAAATTTAATAATTGAATTAAATGAATGAAATCAATTAAATGAACTTAAGTCAAATAAAAGTAAATGATATATTGAATATTAAGAAAGTACTATAAATTGATATTCGTCATGCTTCAATTTTTTAGAAGAATCATAGGCTAACATTTGAAAAAAAACGAACGACTTTTTTTTTTTTGAAGAATAAAAAGAGACAAGTAGATAAAAAGAGCTTGACATCAATTATAAGACTACATGGTCTTAGAAGTCAACATGGTCCAAGTCGTAAGAATATAAAATAAAGAAAGTAAAATTTAAAAGTTACTCATCAGGATTCAAAATCAGAACAGATCTGAACTGAGAACTACAATGGTAATTTTACCAATATTTCTGCATTTGGGAGCAAGTGGGACAAGATTCTTCGTGCACCAGACATTAAGCTATAAAAACAAAGGGGGTTCAACTCCATTTCCTACGTCTATAATAAAAGAAAATCTATTATTAACCTTAAATTTTTTGGCAATCTAGCCCCCCCCCCGAAAAAATTTTTGGCTACAGCCCAGTATTTATATATGTATATATATATATATATATATATATATATATATATATATATATATATATATATATATATATATATATATATGTATATGATATATATATATATATATATATATATATATATATATATATATATATATATATATATATAAATCAAATTATATTCTACATATATGTTCAATTGGTTTCATCATTAACGGACCAAAAGGTGACCACAAATCAAAAGCCTAAGAGATGTTGTAAAACAATTTTGTCTCCTGATATGTTAAGTAAGTTTCAATTATTTTATGCTCTTGCTTTGATCCTTTGTATTCTGATCCTTCACTTTACAAACTTGTTTATATTTTCAAAAAATGAAGGATCCGTAATTTCAATTTATTTTTGTATCTTCATTCTTTGTATTTCGTAAAATCCATACGTATCTTTACGTAAATTCGAGTTACTTACCATAATTTGAAATTATAATTTACCATGATATATCTCTGTATATTCAGACTTTGTATTTCGTAGAGCACAAATTCATCGCCGAACAAGTTACCGAGTTATTTGAAAGAGTTATTTACCTTCATTCTTTTTGCATTTGATTCCATTTATTTTATTACTTCCAAGTCACTTTTGAATCTTTTATTTAGAAACCTTATCTCATCTAGTGAATTATTTGAAAAAAACTACGTTTTCTAAAGAGTTAAAGAGGCTGAGTTACAAGGTCGAACCTTAAAACGTACAGGGATTAGGAGGCACAGTTGGGGGGCTACCACCCCCAAACCCCCCGCTTTCGCAGCCTTTAAATATAAAAAAAATTTCTTTAAACTGAAAGTAAGGAGCGACATTAAAACTTAAAAAGAACAGAAATTATTCCGTATATGAAAGAGGCTGTGCCCTCCTCAACGCCTCGCTCTTTACGCTAAAGTTTGACTTTCTCACAACTCTTTTTTTAAACAATAAAAACTTTAGCGTAAAGAGCGAGGCGTTGAGGAGGGCACAGCCTCTTTCATATACGGAATAATTTCTGTTCTTTTTAAGTTTTAATGTCGCTCCTTACTTTCAGTTTAAAGAAATTTTTTTTTATATTTAAAGGCTGCGAAAGCGGAGAGTTTGGGGGGTGGTAGCCCCCAACTGTGCCTCCTAATCCCTGTACGTTTTAAGGTTCGACCTTGTAACTCAGCCTCTTTAACTCTTTAGAAAACGTAGTTTTTTTCAAATAATTTCTGCACGTTTTTGTACAGTTTATTACTTATTATTGCTTGACTAACTGTTAGCTGATCGTGTCAGGAGTTAAAGTTGGGGGCTGCCGCCCCCCAAACCCCCGCTCTTGAACATTCTTGTGTTAAGGCTTTTAATTCCTGAATACTCAAATCACGTCGTACAGGGTGCCTCCTAATCCCTGTACGTTTTAAGGTTCGAACTTGTGACTCAGCCTCTTTAACAGCCCCCCAACTGTGCCTCCTAATCCCTGTACGTTTTAAGGGTCGACCTTGTAACTCAGCCTCTTTAACTCTTTAGAAAACGTAATTTTTTTCAAATAATTTAAAAAAGAAACTGAGTTTCTTTTCAAAGTATATAAAAAAGTTGCTCTGATGGTGAATCGAACCCGAGTTTTCCGCCTGAAAGTCTGAAGTCTCAGCCGCTGGACTATACAAACACAATAGTAATTGTTGTTTAGCAAATAGAAGGTATTTTCGACTGCAAGCAAATTCCCAAAAATCTTGATATGTGGTTTTTGGAAAACAGGGAAGGAGTGATCAGATTGAGCTGAAATTTCGACGATAAGCTCCCAGGCCCCAGGAAAGCTTATCCTCTAAATTTCAGCCCGATCAGACAACGTTAAAGGGGGGTTGTGGAGGGAAAAATTAACATGGGCTAATATAGGAAAACGAGGTTTTTCGTAAATGTAAATTCGGGGATAATTTTTTCGGTCTGAAAATATCAAAAGGCCCTAACAGGTCGAATTCTGCTTCGAATGAGTCCTCATTCAACCGGATCCGGTGCCAACTGTGGCCTGTAGGCGTGGCTAAGAAAAAAAAAAAGAGATGAACCTTAAGTGGCTATATTTGGTTTTTTGAAAACAGGGAAGGAGTGATCGGATTGAGCTGAAATTTCGAGGATAAGCTCCCGGGCCCTAGGAAAGCTTAACCTCTAAATTTCAGCCCAATCGGACAACGTTAAAGGGGGGCTGTGGTGGGAGGGTCCAAACTTCCGGCCCAGTTTACCCCATGAAGATAAAGTCGGAGGAGGATGAAATTTTGCAAGTTTCTTAGTTTGAGCTTGGGCTACAAAATGCAATTACCGCCGTCTCTCTGCGACCTCTAGGACCTGAAATCGCTTAACATTGTGGTGGGTCGCCTCTTTATAGAGGCACAAGTGTGTCTCCTTGATCTAGCTTAGTTAGTAAAGA
>NW_028298271.1:0-5133 GCF_049724085.1 Artemia sp. Qi Xiang Cuo
TTTGTTCGTTTTGGGTTTCATTTATTTATTGATACTGATTTGGGGTAGTTGTATGCTTGGTAGATTATATGATAGTCCGGACGCCAGGTGTTGAAAATATGAACCATACCACGACGGAATGGGGCCGCTACGAGAATTAGCCTACCCTCCACCCCTTACGTTGACCATGCGGATTCAAAAATACCAATGGCACTTGCTTGCGAGTGGTGGAACACTCCGAAACTTGACATTTTATTATATTTTGGTGTTTCATGCAAGAAAATGCATGTTCCACAAAGTTTGAGGTGCCGTTTTCAGCTCAAATAGAAATGCCTAGAAGCCATGGAATGTTTTCATAACAAACTAACACGATTAGTTACAAAAAATGGCAGAGTTAAAAAATGGCAAAACCATATGAGTCCTGAACAGTCTTGGAAAGTATAAACAAAATCAAATTGAATATTAGATATATAATGATATTAATTGTTGAAAGATCTATCAGTTAAAAATTTTTTTTCACTGCTATTTTTATTTTCATTTTCAATGCTGTAAGAACTGGAAAATAATAAATTTGTAAAATAAGAGTAATTCGTTTTTTAGTGAAGCACCAATGACGCAGAAGGCTTTAGGTTTTTACAGTTAAAGAAGGGGGCAGTATCCAAATTTTGCTTGTAGTGAAACTATATTTGTCTTGGCCAATCTTGAAAAGAACTAACAAATTAAACTGAATGTTTGATGCATAATGATATTAATTGCTAAAAGCTCATCAGTTCGCAATGTTACTGTAATTTTAATATTTATTTTCAATATTAAGTACAAAAGAAAACATTTGTAATATAATTCGTTGTCAGTAAAGCGCCAATGACGCAGTAGGTTTTAGGCTTCTGCAGTGAGACGATACCCAAACTCTTGTTTGTAGTTATTTTTATTCGATTCAATTTTGATTTGCATATTCAATTTCAGTTTCACTCGTTTTAAGATTTATTTATTAATTTACATTAATATATATATTGTATGTTTGTTCGCATTGATTGTTTATTTAATTTCTATTCGTTTTAAGTTTCATTTATACTTTAATAGCAAAATATTTGTTTTCGTTTTAAGCTTGATTTTCGTATTCAATCTAAGCATTACTCGCTTTAAGATCTATTTATTCATTTATATTATTACTTGTTGTATGTTTTTGGCTATGATTGTTTATTTAATTTCTGTTTGTTTTGGGTTTCATTTTTTCTTTAATAGTTATTTCTGGTCGTTTTGAGTTTTAATTTTAAAAGGTATTTATATCTGCTGAGCTTAAGTTTAAAATGGCCTTTACTTTTCTTTGAAAAGTTTATTTTTCGGAAAGTTTTTTTAATCAATTTTTGTTCGTTTTTGATTGCAAAAAGTTTCAAGTTTTTATGGCACGGGGGGATGATTACAGTCCGATTATTCTTGACTTTAAAAATGGATCTAGAACTTTCAATTTAAATCGAATGAGGCTGTTTTCAAAGTCTATACGATTACCTCTTTGATAAAAACCTTATATCTGAACAATAGACAGCTTGCATAACTTGTGGACAGCGATTGACAACAATGAATGGATTGAACAAATAGCTCCAATAAGGGAGTTTAGACCATTTCAATTGCTAACACAAAGGGATCACGACTCTTTGGAATTGATCTTAATAGGAATTTTGTGTGCCAAAGCAACTTTGCATCTATCATAGAGTATCTATCATAGAGCATCTATCATTGCATCTATCATAATTATAATAGATTTTCTATGTGTTCTTCCCATACAAAACCCCTTCCCATAAGTTATAAACCCCCCTTAATAAGTCATGCCTAAGAGAATAACTTACAACGCCTACCCCGGGGCCCTGGTGGGCTGTGTCGACAACGGAGTTTTTTGTTATCAGAACTTTGAAATATTTTAACAAAATGTCTATCTCAAAATTTTTATCTGATGCATTTGGGAAGTGGAGGAGGGAGAGGGGCTAATTGCCCTTCAATCTCTTTTGACTCTTAAAAAGTGAACAAGAACTTTCAATTTCCAATCAAATGATTCCTCTCTAAAGTTTATACGAGCATCCCTTCCATAAGAAATAATATGAAGGATTCGGAGAATCCTTAAATCACAACCCTTCCCCTGAGGGCTTTGGGGGAGTTGTAATCCTCAAAGAGCTATTCTCCAGAACTTAAAACTACGTTTAATAAAATGGCTGTCTTAAAATTTTGATTGGATGTGTTTGGGAAAAAGGTGGGCGTGTGAGGGGGGTTAGTTGCCCTCAAATCACCTTCGACTATTATAAAGAGCACTAGCCCTATGAATTTCCAATCGAAAGAACCTTTCATGAAGTTTCTACGACAACGCCTTCTCCAAAAATCTTAGATACCCCCAGGGCATAATTAAAAACCCTTACCCTCAGGATTTGGGTTTAGTGTCGTCATAAAAAACCTATTTTACAAAACGACATCAACTACACTGAACAAAATGGCTTTTTAAAAATTTTAATTGGATGTGTTGGGGGGAATGATGGGCGTGGGGGGGGCTAGTTGCCCTCCAATCTTTTTCGACTATTAAAAAGGGCACTAGCCCTTTGAATTTCAAATCGAATGTGCCTGTTTTGAAGTTTCTACAACAACGCATTTTATAAAAACCTTATATGCCCCCAAGGTATAGCTTAAAAACCTTGCCCTGAGGGTTGTGGGGGAGTGTCCTCCTCAAAAACATATTTTCTATCTGGAATTAAACTACGCTACGGAAATAACAAAAACGGCTATCTCAAAATTTTGATTGGATGTGTTTGTGGGAATGATGGGCGTAGGGGGGGGGGCTAGTTGCCCTCCAATCACTTTTGAATATTAAAAAGGGCACTATCCCTTTGAATTACCAATCGAATGAATTACCAATCTACTACTACAACCACTACTATTACTACTACCACTACTATTAATACTACTAAGGCTTCTATAGCAACTGCTGCCTAGGATACGACATCAGGGAATGACGAGGAGGGTCATCAATTGACAAAAAAGGCAATATTTTGCATGCTACTACTTATACTACTGCTACTACTCCCACTGCTACTACTTGCATCATTTTTATACAGTCCTGAGAAAGGCTTATGCCAGGTTTGCCTCTCACTCAGACTATCTGTATTGGCTTTTTTTCCAATTAGCCATGGCTTGATGGCAACTTGACTTCAATTCAAAAATCAACAGACTACTAGTACTCCCACTGCTACTACCGCTACAACTACGATTACTACTGCTACTGCTACTCCAACTACTACTTCTAATGCAACTAATACTAAGGCTAATAACATGAAGATACAAATTTTAGGAAATGTGGAGTAGGAAGTCGTTCTAAAATAAAAAATAAATAAAAACACTATGGGCATACAGGTTATCAGAAGCGCAAATCGGCAATATCATAGAGACAGCTTATAGTATTAAGTTGAAACTTCCACGAATTGATGAGGGGTGTGTTTAACTGACCAAAGGTAACACACTACTATTACAGTAGGGTAAGAGATTCCATTTCTACAACGCCCCCGTACCAAACAGGTTTTTCTGGTAGGTATTCTATTCTAAAGGTCATTACATCTTTGCCAAGAGATTTACGCAATTAATTAAACCTGTATTATAAAACCAGCGCGTCTTGTTTCGAGTTTTAACGGACAAGTTTTTGAAAAGCAGACAGTTTTTTTTTTGTTTAGCATTTGCAAAAAAGGGGTAATTAGTGATTGGAAAATTTTTTTATGCTTTTAGAATCGGAGATATTTGATTAACCTTTGCAAAAAAAAGGGGTAATGGGATTTGCGAATTGGAAGAGATGCCTTGATTATGTACTGTATAATACACAAGTGATGTTTTGGAGCGTATTGTCAATTTAACGAGAAATGACTGAAAAGTGTTTTGAGGGAGATGGGTTGCATGAGAGTTCAGTTAAAGGGGGTACAGTTACACGGGGGTTTCGGTTATACAGGGGTTCAGTTACAAGGGGGTTCAGTTGCACGGGGGTTGAGTTAAATTGGGATTGATTTCCACGAGAGTAGTGCTTTGTCGTGGTTTAGCTTGTCACAGTTTCTCTTGATCTTTCAAAGTTCACTTTGATTTTAGTTACATGGGGGTTCAGTTGCACGGGGGTTGAGTTAAATTGGGATTGAGTTCCACGAGAGTAGTGCTTTGTCGTGGTATCTTTTAAAAGAGCTTTAAGGGGTTTGAGAGACTCAGTTGCCTGATTCTGTGTGGTATTTCTTTTCATGGTTGTCATTAAAAACGAAATTTTTGTGTTAAATAAGTAGTTTTTGTATCTTTCAAAAGATATATAAGGGGCTTGAGAGACTCAGTTGACTAATTACTTGTGATTTGTCTTTTCTTTGTTGTCGTTAGTTATCTCTTTTAAAAGAGCTTTACGGTATTTGAGAGACTCGGGTGCCGGTTTCCTTGTGCATGGTCTTTACTTTTTGCTCGTTAAAAACGATAATATTGTGTGAAATATGGATTACTTTTATATTATATAAGAGATGTACTGGGTTGTAGAGACTAAGTTTCCTTATTCATTGTGGTTTTTCTTTAATTGG
The DNA here is from genome assembly GCF_049724085.1 of Artemia sp. Qi Xiang Cuo. Classification (NCBI taxonomy): domain Eukaryota; kingdom Metazoa; phylum Arthropoda; class Branchiopoda; order Anostraca; family Artemiidae; genus Artemia; species Artemia sp. Qi Xiang Cuo. The sequence continues at coordinate 4,551 of NW_028298271.1, forward strand.
TGGTAAATAAAAACTAAATTTTTGTGTTAAATAAGTAGTTTTTGTATCTTAAAAAAGAGCTTTAAGGGATTTGAGAGACTCAGTTGCCTGATTCCGTGTGGTTTTTCTTTACTTGGTGGTCGTTTGTTGTATCTTTTAAAAGAGCTTTACAGGGTTTGAGAGACTCAGTTGCCTGATTCTGTGTGGTTTTTCTTTACTTGGTGCTCATTAAAAACGAAATTTTTGTGTTAAATAAGTATTTTTTTTATCTTTTAAAAGAGCTTTACGGGGTTTGTGAGACTCTGTTGGCTGTTTCCTCTTATATTTTCTGGACTTTTTTTTGTTTTGTTTTGTAATTTAAAATTTATTTACAGGGTTTTAGATAATAATTTGACTAATTAAGTGTGATCTTTTCTTTACTTTATTTTAATTAAAAAATAATTTTTTTTGTTAAATAAGCAGTTTTTTGTATCTTTTAAAAGAGCTTTAAGGGGTTTGAGAGACTCAGTTGCCTGATTCCGTGTGGTTTTTCTTTACTTGGTGGTCATTTGTTGTATCTTTTAAAAGAGCTTTACATAAAATCAAAATGATAAAATCAAAAAAA
>NW_028298272.1:0-5132 GCF_049724085.1 Artemia sp. Qi Xiang Cuo
TAGTAGCAGAAGCAGTAGTAGCAATAATAGTAGTTGTAGGAGTAGAAGCATTGGTATTACAATTCAGATACTGTCTTTCGGTTAGTTCAACATCCCCCAAAATAAGCTTTGTTAGTTTTTATTTAACACACAAAACAGTTCCTAAGATAGTACTGATTGGCCATTTTGACAACCTGCATACAGATGGCAGTTTGTCTTCCGTACAGCAGAAATATTCGCTGAAAATTTCACCTTCATACCTTCATAGGTTATTGATTTTGCGCTAGCCAGAAGGCACTGTGCTGCTTCTACGGTCACTGTAACTAACGATATTAATGGTATTAGGTTGAAGTTTTTGGGGAACGTTTGGAAGGAGTTCCAGTAAAACAAAAATCTATTCGCATGCAGACATTAAGAGGGCATATAAGGGCACAGGCAAAGATATTCTATAATAGCTTGTAATATCATTGATTTTTTAAAGGAGCTAATTTCATTAAATATCAGTAAAAATTAATGATTCTTAAAGAAAAATCGGAAAGATTAAAACTGTTATTTTTTTTTCAAACAGTTCATGGTAACGAAATGTAAGCAAGGAGCGACCCAGCTTAATGGTAGCCTGAACTCTAAAAAACAGAATTTTTTATATCAATGGATACATCAAAAAATCAGATTTTAGTTCTGATTTCAAATATATAAGTTTTTATCAAGTTTAATCGTACACATCAGAAGTTACGCACCTGAAAAAATTTGGCTGATTTTTGAAAAAAGGGTAAAAGACCCCCTAAAATTTATAGAGCCGTAATGAAAATCACACCATTATATTCAGCGCATTAGAGAGCCCTAATGTACAGGTTTCAACCTCCTATATACAAAAATGTGGAATTTTCCATTTTTTGCCAGAAGAAAGATCACGGATGCGTGTTTATTTGTTTTTTTTTCCAGGGCTGATCGTATCGACCCAGTGGTCCTAGATTATCGTGAGAGGGCTCATTGGAACGGAAATTAAAAGTTCTAGTGCTCTTTTTAAGTGACAAAAAAAAATAGAGGGAAACTAGGCCTTTAAATTTTCTTTAAAGTTATGTCTAGTGTTAAACTTGTTAGAGTGACTAAAACTTTTTTTCCACAAGAGGACATTTTTCAACTAAAAGTAAAGAGCTACTAGACTAAATCAAAGACGGGTTGGAATAATAACGAATAATTGTTCAAACTTAAATTTTCTGTAGAGTTATGTCTAGCGATAAGCTTGTTAGAGTGACAAAAACTTTTTTTCCACAACAGGAAATTTTTCAACTAAAAGTAAAGAGCTACTAGACTAAATCTAAGATGTGCTGAAATAATAACGAATAAACAGCGACTAGACTAAATCAAAGATGAGTAGAAATAATAACGAATAATTGTTCAAACTTAAATTTTCTGTAAAGTTATGTCTAGTGATAAACTTGCTAGAGTGACAAAAACTTTTTTTCCACAAGAGGAAATTTTTCAACTAAAAGTAAAGAGCTACTAGACTAAATCAAAGATGAGTAGAAATAATAACGAATAATTGTTCAAACTTAAATTTTCTGTAAAGTTATGTCTAGTGATAAACTTGTTAGAGTGTCAAAAACTTTTTTTCTACAAGAGGACATTTTCCAACTAAAAGTAAAGAGCTACTAGACCAAATCAAAGATGTGTAGAAATAATAGCGAATATTTGTTCAAACTTAAAATTTCTGTAAAGTTATGTCTAGTGATAAACTTGTTAGAGTGACAAAAACTTTTTTTCCACAAGAGGGCATTTTTCAACTAAAAGTATAGAGCTACTAGACCAAATCAAAGATGTGTAGAAATAATAACGAATAATTGTTCAAACTTAAATTTTCTGTAAAGTTATGTCTAGTGATAAACTTGCTAGAGTGACAAAAACTTTTTCCAAAAGAGGACATTTTCAACTAAAAGTAAAGAGCTACTAGACTAAATCAAAGGTGAGTTGAAATAATAGCGAATAAATGTTCAAACTTAAATTTTCTGTAAAGTTATGACTAGTGATAAACTTGCTAGAGTGACAAAAACTTTTTTCCCACAAGAGGACATTTTTCAACCAAAAGTAAAGAGCTACTAGACTAAATCAAAGATGAGTTGAAATAATAACGAATAATTGTTCAAACTTAAATTTTCTGTAAAGTTATGTCTAGTGATAAACATAAATTTTTGTATTAAATATTTGATTTTTGTATTAAATATTCTTTTATGCATTTTTAGGTTTTTAATTTCCATTATCGTAAGATTTCAAAAAATTGCAGACATTTACCTCCATTAATTAGCTCATCAACATGACTCTTTAAACTTCCATTTTCCGATAAAACAAATCTTAAATATTTTATTCTTTTACTTACTTTCAGTTCCTTATTATTAAATTTAAATCTATAATTATCTGTGCCACTTGTTTTTTTTTTTTTAAATAACAGCTTCACTCTTTTCAACATTCAGCCTTAATTTTTTCATCTGCAAATATTCTTCTATAAGACTCAAAAGCGTCTGCAGATCTTGCGGTGTACTAGCCACCAAAGCAATATCATATGCAAATAATAGTAGTGATAGTTTATGGGTCCCTAGACTAACTTTTGGAGCCCATCTATTCTCTAGAAAATCAACATCATTTGTACAAATATTAAACAATTTAGGAGAAAGAGTGCTGCCTTGTTTTACTCCCAGCTTAATATTAAAAAGATTAGAAAACCAGTTACCAACTAACACAATTCCACTCACACAAATATAAATGCGCACTATCAACCTCACAAACAAATGAGGGAGGCCAATTCTAAACAGGGCATCCTTCAATAGCTCTCTGTCGACACTGTCGAACGGCGTGTGGGGGTCCAGAAATCCCACATAAAGACAAGTTTTCCCCTTTCCATATTTATCAATCAATGCCTTTAAAATAAATATTGTATCTACTGTCCCGTACCCTGTCCTAAAACCTCCTTGTTCTTCATGTATTATATTATTTTTATTTAACTATTTAGAAAGCGTGGTATCTAGTATTTTCTCCATTACCTTACTTAAAGCATGGACAAGCGCTATTAAACGATAATTCGTGTGCAATTTGGGGTTTTCTCTCTAATAAAACGGCATAAGCAATGATCTCTTCCACTCATTTGGCCATTGTCCGGAAGTTAACACCTTATTACAGAGAAAAACAATTATCGATATAAAAATTAAAAGAAAATTCTTAAATAACGTTATTGGTACACCATCAACACCCGCAGCTGAACCTCTTTTTAAATTCGTAAATACAAACTTAATCTCATCATTACTCACTTCCCCTACTAAATCATAATCATGTCCCTTCATAGGATAAACAACCAACTCTGTGGTATGTGCTACCTCTTGTATTTCTGCACAATCGCCTTCCAAGCTTTACAGGTAATTAAATAAAAAAAACAAGTTTTTTAAACTGAAAGTTAGGAGCGACATTAAAACTTAAAACGAACAGAAATTATTCCGTATATGAAAGGGACTGTCCCCTCCTCAACGCCTCGCTCTTTACGCTAAAGTTATTTATTGTTTTAAAAAATAAAGTTGAGAGACAGAGTCAAACTTTAGCGTAAAGAGCGAGGCGTTGAGGAGGGGACAGTCCCTTTAATATACGGAATAATTTTTGTTCGTTTTAAGTTTTAATGTCGCTCCTTACTTTCAGTTAAAAAAGCTTGTTTTTTTTATTTAATTTTTTAACATTTTTGAATAAATGCAGGTTTTGCTCTTGGCTCACAGTACATGAATAATTAAAACAAAATTTTCATATTAATTTAATTTTATTTAGTTAAATGGCTTTCTCGAAACTTGATTAATTTTATTTACGAACGTTTTTATTAGTAATAAATATGCGTAACTTACGAATTAACTTACATAACTAACTTCTATATTCATATATTTTTAATACGTTTATTAGGGGGTTCGCCCCCTAAGTCCAGCGTCCCCTTCATAGCAATGTCTCTTCCCCCATGAAAACTTCTATTTCCTCAAAAGATTCTATTTCCTCAAAATGTTACTAACGATATCCTCCCTCCCCATTCAGGGACAACCTGCTTCTTGTTTGGCCCTAGATGGCTGGCCGACAAGGACGATCTTTGGCAATCTGTCATCCTTCATCCACAGAACGTGTCCAAACCATTCCAACCTTACTTTCATTACAGCCCTAGAAAGCGAGATTGAACCAGAACTTAATATTGGTTTTGGTATTTCAGACCCCTCCCCCCCCCCTCCCTTAAGAAAAATTTAAGGAATGCCCTGTTATAGGTGTTATTTTCATTCCTAACGCATTTGTGCATGGATATTACACTTGAATGTGCTAAAACGGGGATTAAAGAATAGAGTGTTAGCCTCCCTTTTACTCGTATTTAAGAGAGTCTTGGTTCAAACAGGTTGTAGTTCCAAACTGTAGCTAAAGATCGACTGTTGTCAATGGAAATGGAGACTCTATAAAACAAATTTTTGACTACAATTAATGCAACAACAAAATTCATCATTTTATGCCAACTTGAAATATGCAACATTCATTAGTTTTAAAGTAGCTCATCATAAGTTATTAGTGAATTAACATGTGTACAATTTTAGGAAAATGGGTTAAACTTCCCTGATACAGGACGCGATCTTGTTTATGCAATGAAAATCAACATGTATAAGAATCCTAGATGTACTATCTATGAAAAATGATTTTTTCCAGTGAAGGAAGGTCATTCATGCGTTTTTGTGTATATTTCCAGAGGAATGATCATAATTAGCCAGTAGTCTTAGATTACTGAAAAAAATTAACTCGAATGAGAATTTAATAGTCTGGGGCCTTTTTTAAATAACGTATGAGATCAAACCACAAGGAAGTCCCTAATTCTAGCATTTCGGCCTGAATCAAAATTTTATCAAGGAAAATTCTTAAAACTAATGATGCCGATGCATCTTTGCAGCTCTCTTTCTGTTGGGTAAGTGATATTGTTTAGGTTTTATTGTTTTATAGAATTTAGAATTTGGATATGAAATACTTCAAACTCAATGAAAAATATCATGTCTCAGTTTCAAAGGTCATAATTTCCCGCGGTTAGCCATTCGCTACTAATATAGATGCCGCCCATAAATATAACCTGTTAGTCTAAGCTGTTTTATCCAGTAAAACTAACA
>NW_028298273.1:0-5115 GCF_049724085.1 Artemia sp. Qi Xiang Cuo
AATCATAGAAAACAAACATACAAAAGGTACTAAAATAAACGAATAAATATATCTTAAAACGAGTGAAACTTAAATTGAATATGCAAATCAAGCTTGAAACGAACAAAAATCCCTACACAAAAGAGATTGAGGTTTGCCTCCTTTTTTTAATATAAAAGTCTAAAAACTACTAAGTCACTACCACTTTACATTAAAGTTCTGCCGGATACCAAGGGCTCTGTTGAGGCAAAAAGAGTAAGGGAGGGAACTTGTGATTAGGCAATGGATGAGACACTGGCTCTTGATCAAGTTAGGAAGATAATTCGGAAATAAAGAGGTACAAAAACTTTAAAATGCAATAAATTTCTACGAATGGACGTCTAGCGGGCCATACAAAATTATAGAATTTTTTAATTTCATTAAAAAAAAAACTTTTTTTTTTTTATTGAATTTCTGATCGTTTTTCAAATAATGACGGTGAATCTGGCTCACCAGATCTAAAATATACCCCCCCCCCCTTCACAAACAACTCACCCGTGGAAATTTATTCCAACTTAAAGTGTCTCCCCCCTCCCCTCTCGTCGAATACCCTCCAGACAGATTCGTCATCGTTAATAATCCTCCCCTCCCCAGGACATAGCGTGTATACTAGTTAATATCGTCCAAAAAACTTTTCATATCAATATTTTATTTTTCTAATAATTGCGACTAAATAAAAATAATGTTTGTACAAAAAAAAACTGTTCGTCAATAAAAATCGAAAAGGCCTAACATATCTTTTAGGTATTTGTTTGGCCATCCTATAAAAAAATAATTGTCAGCAGGGCCGTATCCAATTTTTTTTTAGAGGGGGGGGGTGTGTTTAAAAATGGACTTTTTTTTCGAAGGAGGGTTTTGCAAAAACAAAACTCCAAAAAACATATAGGGGGGGGGGGAGGGGAACGTTCTTTTATATGTTATTGTATTCTAACGGAAAAATGAATTCAAGTTACTTGATTTTTCAGATAAATACTTGATATTAAAATATGACAGCCTCTGTCTCTTTAATTTGACGTAACACTCGTACGCAGGGCAGATGCAAGTTAGTAAAATTCAATACCATTCCCACTTGATCCCTTATTTTAGTACTTCCAAACAATCAATTTTTTTTTCAAGAAAATGTGGGGGGGGGGGTACAAAAATATAACCAAAAAACGAATTTTGAATCGTAGGAAACTATGAAACAAATGCAATTATTTTAAAATATTCAAGTATTTTACCAGTACTTTTTTGGGGACTAGAGCTTCAGAACAGTTCAAAACAAGTTTTTGGCGTTGAATTTTACTTGAAGTCTGGAAGTCAAGATAGACAGCATCCATCAAATATTACTGTGTTCCATTCCATTACCTGAGCGACAGATAAACTCTTGATACCCCAATGAGCGTTTGAACTTTGGTACAAAGCTTCTTTCAGTCCGAATAAACCAGGATAACTCCCCGTAAAATAGCTTGCGGACGATTGAGCCTGAAATGTTCTCCTTAGCATTCTTTCATTTGAATAAGACTTTAATCTCTAATCGGTTTCTCGATCACCCCAGAAAAGACCCCTTCCGTGGAAATTATTCCCCGGAAATCAAAACGCGCGGAAAATAGCCCCCGGATAATCCCCCCGGCCCCTCTCCCCCTCCAGACCTTGCCACCGAGACTGTAAAAAAAATTAAAATGAAAGTTTGTATCGCAGGCCTAATTGATAAGATAACAGACAACTTGCGTTTGGTCTATGTTTCTCTTGGGTAAACTGCAGTAAATATAATTTTACTTACTTTTCAAATTACTAGGCGGAGGTCTGGCAACGTCAATTCCAACATTTTGGAGTCCAGTGAATGCATCATCGGTTAGATTACAGTCTTTCAGTTTAAGAGTAGCCAAATTGACTAAATTAGAAGCTATTTCTCTAAACAAGTTGTCATCCACAGGGCATGACATTAAACTAAGAAATGTCAAATTTAGGAGCCACGAGGTGATAAAATGGAGGCAATCCTTTTCAATATCACTGCCAATTTTAGATGGAAAGTGTATTCCTAAATGAGTCAACTGTATATCCAATGGTTCGTCGAACCCTATCTTCATGGGACGAATACCCACAAGACTATGGTTCAAAGCTATTTCAAGAGTTCGAAGTTGCTTTAGATGCATTAAAGACTCCAGCCCAAGGGATAAATCGGATGCTAAACCATTGAAAGAGACCATATAGAAACTGCCAATTACATTAGAGATAAGAACGAGTTTGATATTTAGATGGGCTATCCCAGTTTGGTGAGTAGCAATAGCTTCAACAAGCCTTTCTCTATCTTCTCGAAAATAATGATTGATTTTAGCTTCAACGATTAGGTTCAACGATTTTAGCCTCAAATCTGGTACTTTTAATAAACAAACTATAGACAAACTGTCTATAGATCCGCCACCAAGATTAAGTGAAATAATGTTGGAACATTTTGGTTCAATTATATGTCGCACTAATAACAGACTACTGTCGAAACAAGGTGACAGGCAAAGGTGAACTAGATTGGGCATGAAATTCGTCAATTTCATAAGTGTAGTGCAGCATAGTTACTATCTTTCACTTCAAAATGACTGACACTTGCTAAATTTCTTAAATCACAAACTGAATCATCCAACTGAGTCATCCAGGAATTGTCATCCAAACTGAGGGTTACTAAAGAAGTACAGCAGCGAAGTAAACTCTCAATTTGTCTTTTCTTTATATTGCACATTCGGAAACTTAAATGATTTACATGAGGCGAAAATAGCTTCCAACGCTCCAATATTTGTTCCCATTCGGTCTCTGAAGTCCACCTCCAATAAAAGTCCTAGAAACAGAAAACACAAATTTGAGATAAGTAAAACGTTTAAATTATATATGATTTTGACGAGTCAAAATTGAGGCTGTTTAGTACGCTTTCTATTTTATCCGGTACCGTCACGATTTTCAGAGGCTTTTTTCTGAATTCATAACATTACAAAAGGTTTAAATTACATGATGAGTTACAAAGAATCTACCAATATAATAACTGTCTCCACAAGCATAAAAAAAAGTTTATACATATCCTTATTATCTTGTACATATGCAATATAAACAGAGAACACCAAAGATGAAAAACCAACTAACAGTGCAAGCCCAATTCGAAACAGTCACAGCAAAATCATAGTCAACAATAGTAATGCTCAGGGTTGCCGTCTGTACATGTTCTGTCAAAAGGACACATTCCCATGTGCCGGGACACAATGACATACAAGGGCAAAAAAGTGAAATGTTTTAGAAGTTGGGGACATAAAAGGGCAAAAAAGACACATTTTGTAAATTATTAAAAAAAAGCGTTAAATTTAAGAACTTAATTTTCACAAAAAAAATAAATTAACCAAAATTTTGCATTTTCTGTGTTTTTTTTTTTTTTTTCGAGTGTTAAGGTTTTTCCCGAGTTTTAATTAAATGTTTTTATAAAAATTAATGGACTTTTTTTTTTATATAATTTTAGTTCTTACAAAAAAATTACTTTTGCATTAATTTTTTTATATGAATTTGTTATTTTTTGAATTAAATTTGATGTCAATTAGCCGCTTTGAAAGAAGCTCACAAATAGTCTTTTGGTCAATAATACAACTAAAAAAAAACCCTCTAGTTTTCTAGATTTCAAAATGGACATATTTTAGCTAAAAATTATGTATTTTTGGATGTTTAGGGGTTACCTTAATGGACCAAAAAGTTGGCAACCCTATTAAATTTTACTAAAGATGCACAGTGACACTGGACACTCAAATCCTCTTTCGTTAATTTTACACTTATGGAACCTGAGATGTTTCTGAAATACTACATACAAATATTTTTTTAGCTAAGTAACATTTTTAGACTATAGTCAGAAAAATCTGAACATACTTAGTAAGTATCACACAGGGCCACATGCCGCAGCAATTTTCAAAAACCCATTTTTAGCTGTAATATTAACCTTAATAAAAGCTAAGTTTTAAATATATAATAATGACTAAGAATCAACCTACATAATTGGCTGCATCCATAGCTTCACAGAATACATGTTCAAAGACAGCCCTTTTTTTTCTTTTCTTTTTTATGTTACCGTATATATACAAATCAATGACAATCTACCTTATATCATGACATACCTTATTTTTATTCTAGGATGGATGGATGAACCTCACCAACATTATTTTAATTAAAAAATAAACGGAGCCCATTTATTTTTGAATTAAAAATATTAATAAATTGCTTATCAAAATCTTAAAGTGCCAAAAACATCAAAGTAAAATCACCCCCCCCCCACCCAACCCATCTTACGTCTATCCATACCTGAAAACCGCAATTCTATAAGATTTTAGGGTGGTACCATAATATCGTCAGCACCACCACCTTGAACCGCCAAGATAAATATAGAAAGCTAATTAGTTGAATTTGACAATGATATTCCTTCATAAAAAATTCAAATATCTACGATTACTTGATTTCCAAAGATTACTAAGCTTTCAAAGATGAGCTATCTCCTTAAGCTATTTGGTGCCGCAATTTTTTATTTTTTTATTTATTATTTTTCCACTCACGTTTCATTTTTTTATATTTGGTGCCTGCTACCAACAAAATCTAAAGAATTAGATCTAGAGATTCTTCATAAAAAATTGAATTCTTAATTTTTTCTAATTGCTTAAGACATACATGGCCGTGCAAGTTTGCACTTCCTTAACCAAATTCAAACAATAAGATTCATTTTTCACTTTCCTTGGTTCTTCAAAGGATATTTATGGCTCTATCACATATCAGGTTTTATAATTAAATAGAGTCAAACCAACACCTGTTTCATTATACACATTAATAAAGTGACTCTGACAAAGTGTTGAGCGATATTTGATATCGATATATTGGACCAAATATCGAAACGTATTATCGAAACCGATATTTTTTTGGGGTCTCTAACCCCCTATAGTCCCCGCAGAAAATCCACCACATAAATATTCTGCAAATTTTCAGGATACATCTTCGATATTCTATGCAGGTTTGAATTCTTTCTTCTATAATTCATTTTATTTATCCTTATCTTACATCTTACCCTGGCATCTTTTTCGCAAGAATTCACTTCCGGCTCCCGAGTCA
>NW_028298274.1:0-5098 GCF_049724085.1 Artemia sp. Qi Xiang Cuo
ATATTTAAAAAGCGTTATATTCATTGATTTGACAAATGAATAAAAATATTTAGAAGAATCATTTATTTTTTGTTATCTTTGATAGAAAACTTGGTTGTGAACTGATAATACTCTATGGGGTGATTTAATCAAACTGAACAATTCATGTACAGAAGTGTTTGCTGGTCTCCTCACTCTATATATATCTAGTATATGAAAATTAAAATAGTACAAACAAATTTATTGTACGATTACAATATAAAACTCATTATACATATCAATAATTAGATTTAACGGTAAATCATATATGGGAAGTCTTCCACCATGGTTTCCGTTGTTTAAAATCCTTTTCGTAGAATGACCTCTTATGTTGTCTCTTAAAGGGCCACTTTTTCTCTTCTCTTAGAGCATAATCATCATAATAATCCGAGTTATATCTTGCACTATATACATTTTCCTTTGGGTTTTCCCTGCTGTCTTTTACACTATAGAGAAAGCCCTCTTTTACTAGTCTCTTCTTTTGGTCTTCCTTTTCTAACATATCAATCCTTCTTTTATCTGAGCTTACTTGCAATCGGTATAAATTTCTCTCCATGTCACATATAATTTATCTTCTCGTTTCCTCCAGATTCTTCTCATCTGTCTCTGCCTCTATGCAGTCTGAACATTGAGTAGGTTCATGTGAATGTTCAAAATCATGAAAATGCCCCTTACAAATAAAACAGTTGCAATAAATGGATATTTCTAACTCTACTTTTTCACTCATGTTATTACACTGCTAACTAAAAACTTAGTGAATTCTATTCACAGATTGATAAAACTATAGCAAAATCCTCTCCTTATACTCCCTCCGCCGCTAATATGTAAGCAAGCTCTCTGATTGGCTGAGAAGGGGGATCTAACTGTTACCCTGGAAACTGATAACATTTGGCTTGAACAACAACAACAAATACTATTTCCCGGAAACTCATAACATTTGGCTTGAGCGTGCCCAAAACAACAACAACAACAACATTGACCTTGGCATTCGCTGAGAGCATGCCCAAAACAACAACAATAACACTGACCCCATTAACCACGTGTTCCCCATAATGACTCTATCGCGTGCCCAAAACAACAACAACAACATTGACCCCATTAACCACGTGTTCTCCCTAATGACTCTATCGCGTGCCCAAAACAACAACAATAACATTGACCCCATTAACCACGTGTTCTCCCATTAGACTCAATAATACACGAACATGACAAAGATCCTGTTTTTCCATTCTCACTGACAAAATCCATAAAAACATCAAATAAATTGACCAACGCACATAACCATCCACGAAAACAGACATAAATGTGACAAAGTTCCTGTTTTTTCATTCTCACTGACAAAATCCATAAAACCATCCATAAATGTGACAGAATTCCTGTTTTTCAAATTCTTACTGACAAAAACCATAAACCACGTGGTTCTATGCCCATATATGGACTCCCGTCACGAGTTATAGGGTCATCTCTACTAGTATTACACAACAGCCAGGTGTAAATAATCAGTAATACCAGCGTGTTGAGGGTTTTGCAACTTCAAATATAACACCTATCTGTGTCCTTGTAGTATTGCACCCGTCAATACTTTCATTTTTCCTATTTGAGTAAATGAAATCTGTATGGCCTAATTTTGAATTTCCAGCCCATACTGTATAAGTTTATGAAACTTTGAATACGTCCAGTTCTAAGAGTATGAATTCAGCTGTCAGAATATGAGTACGATTGATGTTATTTGAAAATTGCTGGACCCATCCAGTGCAGGTAAGGGACTCATACATCTTCTGAAGTCTACAAGAGGAATCTAAATTTGCCTAAGTCCCTGGCACCCCTAGTTGAATGGAGGCTTTGTGCAGTCTGGGCCGATCATGATCACAACAAGTTTTTTATATTTGGCGATGATCTTCTTTTGGCAAATGTTGACGTCCTGTACAAGGACGTCAACATTTGCAACAAGAACTACTTGAACCGGGGGCTAGAAGCGGGGAAAGTGGAATTTGAAATCATTTATTAAAAAAAAATCTGAAAATACCTTGGGGGTAATATGATTTGCTTGTAAAAACACAAAGCAATACATTTAAAGCATAATTATTATAAGAAAAATGTCTAAAAATGCCTTAGGAATGATAATTTGTGCTAAAGGGTGCCACTTACCAGTAATATAGTGCCACGGGTCGTGAAATACCATGGAGCATCATGATTTAACAAGGAAATGGAAAGCCCTGCTCTTCAAATAAAACAACGGTTGATTCTAGTTTATACTGTTATTTTTGTAGAAAAATTACTGAAAATGCTTTAGGAATGATAATATGTGCCATAAAAAGCCACGTGGCAGCCACATAAATAGCGACGAAGACCACACTGCCTTTCCATCATAAACAAATAAGTAGAACAACAGAAATAATTTTATAGAAGACAGTGGAACGCAACTATAAATGAATATTTCGACCCTATATCCAAGGGCCGTCCTCAGCAAAACAGACGAAGAGAATAAAAACACTATAAAAGAAACTTACATAAACTTGTTTTACTCGAAACGAGAAGAAAATAATCAAATGCATGCTTCAAAATGAGATACGTTTGCTTAAAATATGGATGTATGTGAGAAAGAAATGGATTCTTGCTTGTAATAAAATGAGAGGGGAACAGAGTGACACGTGCCAAGAATAGTCATGGTTCATGGATAGAAATTCAATTCTTGTTACCACATCCAACGGTTTTATAATTTGATTCAATGGGGTAATCCCACAGAAAATTCAAATTGCGTAACAACCACAGGTATTTAATAATTCAATAATCAATGATATTTGCTAGTTACTAGGACCCAGTAGGATCTTGTGGATAGGGCTCTGTTTGTATTGGTTGCTGGGGCCCTGTTGGAATTAGTTGTTAGTGCCCGGCTGGAACTGGTTGCTAGGCCCCGTCGGAATTAGTTGGTAGGGCTTTGGATGGTTTAAACAATTAACTATTACATAGCAACCAGGTAAACAAAATATCCTCTATAGTATTACGCAACAGCCAGGTGTAGATAATCAGTAATACCAGCGTCTTGAGGGTTTTGCAACTTCAAATATAACACCTATCTTTGTGTGGGTTTTGCAACTTCAAATATAACACCTATCTTTGTGTGGGTTTTGCAACTTCAAATATAACACCTATCTTTGTGCTTGTAGTATTGCTCCTGTCACTACTTTCATTGTTCCTATCTGAGTAAATGAAATCTGTATCGCCTGATTTTTAATTTCCAGCCCATGGTGTATAAGTTTATGAAACTTTGAATATATCCAGTTCTAAGAGTATGAATTCAGCTGTCAGAATATGAGTACGATTGATGTTATTTGAAAATTGCTGGACCCATCCAGTGCAGGTAAGGGACTCATACATCTTCTGAAGTCTACAAGAGGAATCTAAATTTGCCTAAGTCCCTGGCACCCCTAGTCAAATAGAGGCTTTGTGCAGTCTGGGCCGATCATGATCACAACAAGTTTTTCATATTTGGTGATGATCTTCTATTGACAAAAGTTGATGTCCTGTACAAGCAATCTCAAGCCCATTACGTTCAATTCATCATTAACAATTAAAGATATTTTTCACCAAAACATACCTTAAAGGAGAGAGGAAATTCAGCGTCTGAGATTCACAAAATTGTGCAGTTTGAGGTTATATTTTTGTTAGTTTAAAGTGAATCAAAAATCTAATTTTAACATTAAATTTCAATTGACTTGAGTGTGAAAGGAAGTTCTGTTAAGTTCCTATTGCTTGTCTCCAGGAATTACGGACCAGGGTTGCCACTTCAGTAGGATTTTACTTGATCTAGTAAAATAAAAAAAAATTTAGTAAATTTAGAGGATCTAGTCAATTTCCCGAAATCTAGTAAAAAGTCATGATTTGTAGTAAACAAAAATTTTGTTATTTTCCACGAATTCAGGGGAAAAAATTAGGGTCCATTCAATACAAAATCTGATTTCGATTATGTTAGATATTATGGCTACTATTGTTCTCATTTTTGCGATTTCGCGTCAACCCTAGCGCTTAAAAATCTCTACTTTTCTCTAGGCTTCTTCTTGATACTCACTTTGAAAGGCGAAATTGTTTTCAGAAAATTTTCCCAGACTCTCATAACAGCTGCTAAGTTTGTTAGTTAGCTTTGTCCCTTTTTAAAGACAATGCTGGAAACGAACTTTTTCTATACTTGCCCAAGTTCTGTCTGACTCTCTGCAGCCTACCCCATTCAAGTGCTGGAGCAGAGAGACAGTTCTTGATTTTATCGGTCATCAAAACTAAAACTGGAATAGGTTAAATGTCACGAGCGTTACGTCCCTGATGAAAACGAAGCAAATCGTTCTCAGGTCGTCAAGTGGAGTACATGACTGGGTGATCCCCAGTTATTTGACTCGGGCTATCAAGAAATGGAAAGAAGTAGATCCCTTCAGTCAGAATTCAACACTAAATTAGGATACATTAAATTTGGATGAGGCCAAGGACGATTAAAGCCTTTTGAGTGCGACTTTTTTTAATTGTGACTTCATATTTTTCTTCTTACTTTTCAATTTGTATGATTTGCCTGACATGAAGATTATTGACACAATGTTATTTTTTTAAACTAATTATTGTATGTTTATAAGTTTTCTTTATTTTGGTAGCCCTAGTCCAATTTGAGGAGCACTTTTTAATTTACCCAATTTTACAACTAAACCGGTAGCCGATTACGTCATTTCCGTTTTGAAGTGACATAGATTGTATCGGTTTTTGATTCCCTTGAATACGAACGAGAGAGAATCCAGAAAAAATCAGTTCAAAAAAAAAATCCTAAATTAATTGCTTTAAAATTTGTCAGAATTCTTTGTAAGCAGCTTATCCCTTATTTAAAGACCAACCGAATTAGTGTTTTAAAACTGGCAAATTTCCTCTTAAAAATGCAAAATTGAAGGGTTTAAATTTCAAACCTAAAAACAGAAACTGGGGGACAAATTTCAAAAGTCGTCACTTTCAAACACACCTCAGATTCTAAGCACTCCATTGCCTGAATTGCTTCGTGAATATGAGTTGTAGCTGTTTTTCTTCGTTGATTACTTTTTAGTTGTTC
>NW_028298275.1:0-5082 GCF_049724085.1 Artemia sp. Qi Xiang Cuo
TTTGGAGCTATCACGACAACGACTGCGCCCCTCACTGGGAGAATCAAGTCATCATGTCTGTCCACGCTGTAGCGGCACCGGAACGGTCCGAGAAAATGAATCACTCTCACTATCAATTTTGCGGTTGATTGAAGAAGAGGCCCTGAAAGAGCAAACCTATGCCGTCAATGCAGTGGTGCCAGTACAAATTGCCTCCTATTTATTAAATGAGAAGCGGCAATCCATCAGTTTGATTTAACAGCGCCAGCAGGTTAAAGTGCTGGTGATACCTAATAATCGCATGGATTCCCCGCGCTACTTGGTAGTACGGGTGCGCAAGGGGGAAGAGAGTTTAAAAACCCAGTTACCTGTTAGCGCAGCATCTAGAAAGTGAAAACCCGCTATCAGCTTATGACTCTTCTAGCACCCGTAAACGCATTGAAGAGCCCATGTTAGCCGGAGTCGCCGTACCAGAGAAACCGCTTAGCCAGCTAACTGCCAGCCAGCGAGGCATTTCATCGTGCTCGTCGTTACTCAAGCAATTGTCGCGTATCCTGCAGGCTATCAAGCGGCTATTCCAGCCAGTCGCGACTCACCAACCGTCACCTCCATCGGAGCAGCAAGCAACTGCCCTGGCTAAGCCATTGCCACATAAAACAGTACATTCGGTAAGGTCGAAAGGGACGGCTACCCTATCCAATGCTAATCGTGAGGCTAGTACCGAACCTGCAGCCGATGGGCGCCCGAGAAAAACTACCGTCTCTTCTCGTACTGAAGAGCTACATCGCTCGCTCCCTCTTCCAGAGAGTCAGAGTCATCCACTAACCACAAAAAAGCCAGTAG
Source organism: Artemia sp. Qi Xiang Cuo (assembly GCF_049724085.1). Lineage (NCBI taxonomy): Eukaryota > Metazoa > Arthropoda > Branchiopoda > Anostraca > Artemiidae > Artemia > Artemia sp. Qi Xiang Cuo. Next base: position 823 of record NW_028298275.1, read on the forward strand.
TAGCTACTTCACTGCCTGTAGCAGCACCATTGGCAGTTGAGAGCCCGCAGTCAGAGCCAGCAATTCCGAGTCAGCGACGCCCTCGCCGTTTATTAAGAAAACGAGTTCGGTTACCTGATGCCACCTCAACTCCAGCTAATACTGCTGATTCGACTACCGGATTATCACATACCTCAGCCAGGGGAATGCCACCTAATCAGGGTGCTCAACCTGCCATAAAGCCATCGTCCCCTTCGTCGGAAAATAACACCCTGGAGACAGCATCTCGCCCTGAAAGAGGTACGCCACGGCAACCACCCGAAAAACCTGCTGGTTCGCCAGCCATGAGCGATCAATCGACGCCGCCGCTAGCTTCTCAAAGAGCTCAACCCGATGTTATGGCAACTAAAAAACTGGCGTTGGGGAGAATGCTCATTCAAGTGCCTGCTACCCAATTAGCGCTTTCAGTCCCTGCCGAGCATGATGAGCGGTTACCCAAGACTCCTCTGTCCTCATCCACTCTAGTGATAGCGCCGCCTAAGCAACTCTCCGAAACCAGCTCGCGGTATCGAAGCCCTCAGGGTGGTCATGCTACTGCAAAGGCCACGCCTGTCGTTACCCCCTAACAATAACCAACAACAGCGCCCTCCCCTAAAGAGGAGTAGCAGCCTCAATCACACTTGCCCTGTCTAGATAGGCGGTGACAGGGCTTTTCCGCCTTTTTTGGTTCTTGCCGCTGCTTCCAATAAGCAGTCACACTGCTAACGGGCCCTCTGTCACCGTGTAAACTGGCCTTAACATAGATCGCGTAAATTTACCTAAGATTGCCTATCGCTGTAATAGAGCTTGCTGCTCCTCTGCAGCTAATCGTCTAGCCAGGGTTAGATCAGCCTTTTCTTGCTCTGCCTTTTTCTCTTTCACTATTATTTCATAATCAAAACCATACTCTTTCACTATCCTATCGATTAAACTTGGATTGCTTTTTAGGTGGTTAGCCAGAAACTGACTTAAAGTATCTACATTAGGATTATTGTTATCATCTTGGCTATTTCTACGGTGATTTGAAATAAAAAAATCTCCTAACAATTGCCGCTGTTCTGTTGCTGTTAACGACAATAAAACTGAGTGGTAGAAACAATTTCCATCCGCAGCCACTGTCTGCTTCACACCATCAATAATGGGTTGATAATGTCCATTATTCAGCTCGAGATCCAAGGGCTTTGAACCACTATGTTTGCCAAACACCTGCTCTTCGCAGGGACTCTTGATTCGTAAATATCTGTTTTTAGGCCAGCCCGGTAATTCCGTGATGGCATGCACAGCAATGTCTCCAGCATCATTATTCCAGGATCCCGGCAACTGACTATCTGAAACAATAGTGTTTATTGCCTGTTCTTTCAAGGTGATGGATGAGGCTCCGGATAGGCACTGCTGATCATCTACTATCCTTTGCTTCCTATTGGCAATTATCACTTGATAACTTCCCACCATAAAGGTGTGTCGAACGGGTACCAATGTCTTATGGTTTATTATAGTAATTGACCGTTTTGTCCAAGGCTTTTGATGACTATTGAATGTATATTTTGGCAACCCATTATCTTGTTGACATTTAATACCTCTAAAAAATAGTTTGTTTATTTAGAGTAAAAATCTCACCTTTAAAGGATCTCCATGCTTTCTTCGGTAGCAATAAAACATTTTTTAGATTAACCTTTTCCAAGATAACATTAATACGCATAATCTAGACCTTGCTTGCAAATACATGTCAAATAGACATAAGATGATTATATTTTTATTTTCCTCATTGAGATAATAGGTAAATAGGCTTAATATTTTAGCCATCAGCACCAGAGATGAAGCCAGCGACTTATTTGAGTAAAGTATTGCTTCTATTTAACTGAAGGGCCACAGAGAATCTTATCAATCGTTTCTGTTGCCAGGTAATTGGCGCCATCTATAACCTGCTTGCCATCACTAGGAGATTTAACCTCGAAGATAATTTCTTAAACCACATTGGCCTGACATCACATAAAGAAAGAAAAACGAGCAAAAATGGGGTTTTCATAGGCCAAATGAAAATTCTGAAAAAGCAAAGCGAATATTTCGAGAGGACAAACGCCTCTCTTCTTCAGCGCGAAACGAAACGATGTATGAATAAAAGCCAAAAATTAAAAGAATTAAAACCAACTACCTAACAACCATAACAGCGAGTTATTCGCCAATATCCACGATTTTCACAAAATTCAAAAAAACATGATCTTCCATCGACAGATACCAGCAAGTAACTGACAAATGAAACGAATCAATTCATTAACTCTAAAAAACAAAACGAACCAGCAATTAAATAAGTTGGAAAACTATGTCGTTTGATTTCGGATTTTAATTAAGGCATTTCTTGCAGACACCCTTTGAACCTTAGGGGTTGTTCACGTGTTTGATTAGATGACTGGGAAAGTGGTTCAAGGTTTATTTCAGGGATTACTAAAGTATCGGCTTCTCTTTTGAGAAAACCGAAATATGACTCGTTTATTCTTAAATCACTGGAATCTCTGTTGAAAGCTAGACCTAAATGTTGGTATTTATAAATTTCAACAGCTTCTCTGTAGTGCTGGACAATACCTTTGTCATGTGAAATAAGACTCGCTTGATTAAACAAAATAGTATGGTCTGGTTTTTCAAAAATGTGCTCTGCAAGGGCAGAGTCAAAATTTTCTGGTTTTTTCCGCTTTTTAAGTGTATTATTAATTGAACTAGAATGCTGGGTTAATCTATCTGTTAGTTGCTGATTAGTTCTTCCAATATACCAAAGACCACACGAACAAGGAATTCTGTAGACACCGGAGTTTTCACCTATAGGGATAGGGTCTTTACCTTGATAAATTTGGGACCTGATAGTTTTTCTGGGTCTATAATAAGTGTAAATGTTATTTTTCATTAGATTTTTTGAAATTATGTCTGAAATCCCTTTAATGTATGGGAGACCAAGATGAACTGAATTTTCCGTTTGATTTTTGTTTTCTGTGGAACTATCTGATAATCTTTTAATGCGTTTTGTAATTACAGAATTTATTAAACTAATTGGATAAGCATTCCCAAATAAAATATCTCTAAGGTGGTTGAGTTCTAAATCCAAGAAACGTGTTGAACAAACTTTCAATGCTCTATCAACTAGAGAAGTGACAAATCCTCTTTCCACAGCAGGAGAATGATTGGAGGAATAACTTAAGTAACGGTCATTATGTGTGAGTTTTCTATATACACTAAACTAGAAACACGAATCATTTCGGTGCACCAGAACATCTAAGAAAGGAAGACGCCTCTCTATCTCTGATTCCTGAGTCAATTTCTGTTTTGGATCAAAGGAGTTGATCAAGTGAAGAAAAAAACCCAGAAACTCGTCACCATGCTCCCATAAATAAAAAATGTCATCTTTAAAACGAACCCAAAATTCAGGTTTACAAGAACTTTGCAATATAGCCCTTTCTTCAAGGTCTTCCATGAAAATATCAGCCTGTATTGGAGAAAGGGGGGCACCCATGGAGAGCCCATATTTCTGTCTATAAAAAATGCCTCTATAATGGAAGTAAAAAGAAGTTCTATTACAAAGGGCTGTAAGCGAAAGAAGTGTCTGATTTGAAAGAGTTGAATTTTCCGATATAGATGGGTTAGAATTAAGTTTTTGCTCCAAAAGCAGTTCGGCCTTTTGAGGATCACAATTGGTATACATTGAATCTGCATCAAAACTGCCAATTCTTGTATTTAGTTTAACCGAAACTTGCTTTACCTTGGAAACAAAATCAGCGGACTTTTTAATATAGGATTTTTGAGCCTGAATTAGTGGGCAAAATATCACTGATAAGAATTTTCCTATTTTTGCTGTAGGAGAATTAAAAGAAGAAACAATGGGTCGAAGTGGATTATCGGGCTTATGAACTTTAGGAAGTCAGTTGTAATCGCTGGTTACGTTATTCCGTTTTTTCGAGTGAATGAATTGATTCCTTTCATTTACTGTCAGCCGCTCGCTAGTATCCGTTCGACTGGTAAGTTGCGTGTTTTGGATTTTGTGCAAATCGCGGATATTGGCGAAAGAACAACTCGCTTTTATGGTTGTTAGGTAGTTGGTTTTAATTCTTTTAATTTTTGGCTTTTATTGATACATCGTTTCCGTTTCTGCGCTGAAGAAGAGAGGCGTTTGTCCTCTCGAAATATTCGCTTTGTTTTTTCAGTATCTTCATTTGGCCTATAAAAACCCCATTTTTGCTCGTTTTTCTTTCTTTATGT
>NW_028298276.1:0-5072 GCF_049724085.1 Artemia sp. Qi Xiang Cuo
TCTATGGCTTTTAGGGGGTGTTTCTCCCCTTTTTCGAAAATGAGGCAAATTTACTCAGGCGCGTAACTTTTGATGGGTATGATGAAATTTTATGACACTGTATATTTTAAATCAGCATAAAAATACGATTCTTTTGATGTATCTATTGGTATCAAATTCCGTTTTTAAGAGTTTCGGTTACTATTAAGTGGGTCACTCCTTACTTATCCTTTCTTATATATATATATATATATATATATATATATATATATATATATATATATATATATATATATATATTTTATATATATATATATATATATATATATATATATATATATATATATATATATATATATATATATATATATATATATATATATATATATATATATATATATATATATATATATATATATATATATATATATATATATATATATATATATATATATATATATATATATATATATATATATATATATATATATATATATATATATATATATATATATATATATATATATATATATATATATATATATATATATATATATATATATATATATATATATATATATATATATATATATATATATATATATATATATATATATATATATATATATATATATATATATATATATATATATATATATATATATATATATATATATATAGTACGGTTATACTTACTGATGATAAGAAGTAATTATGAAAGTTTTAATTCTGAAGAAGCACAAGTTTTCAAATTAGGCAAATATCAATAATATTTGCAGAGTCAAAATAAACAAAAGTTGGTTCGCGTATTTGCATCATTTTTCTAGGTGAAGCTAATTCTGTATCAAATAATTCAAGTGACGAAGCCATTGGGGTCATTCTGGAGGCGATAAGCTACACAACATAAATGTCACAGTAGAGTAGAAAAGATATGCTTTATATTTCGTGACATTTTTTATTAATATAACTAGCATAAAGCTAGGCGCATAAACATAAAATAAATATTCAGGATCAATATTCTTTATAATTTTCAAAATAATATTTAATTATTTGCAATTTTTCTAAGTTACCCCCGCCCACCCCAACGAGGAATAGGTTCATATGTACAAGCTATGTAAAGCCCAATTTTAACATTCAATTCTAGTACGGTATTAACTAAAAAAAAAACAATTTTTTTTAACTGAAAGTAAGGAGCGACATTAAAACTCAAAACGAACAGAAATTATTCCGTAAATGAAAGGGGCTGTCCCCTCCTCAACACCTCGTTCTTTACACTAAAGTTTGACTCTGTCTCACAGCTTTATTTTTTGAACAATAAAAAACTTTAGTGTAAAGAACGAGACGTTGAGGAGGGGACAGCCCCTTTCATATACGGAATAATTTCTGTTCGTTTAAAGTTTTAATGTCGCTCATTACTTTCAGCTAAAAAAACTTATTTTTTTTTAGCTAATTGCTGAACGTTTTTGAATTAATGCAGTTTCGATTTTGGCTCACCGTACATGAATAATTAAAACGAAATTCGCATATTAATTTTTCTTTTTTGGCTAATTGGCTTTCTCGAAATTTAGTTCTGACGTAACTTACGAATTAACTTTCTATATTCATATGTTTTTATTACGTATATTAGGGAGTTCGCTCCCTAGTCAATACCTTGCCCTTTACGCTGAAGTTCGAATTTTGTTGGAATCCCAAACCCCTGAATCACAAAGGCCGGTTAATTAGAATAGATAGCTCTTTTGAAAGTACTCAAAAAACTTTAGCGTAAAGAGTGAGGTATTGACTAGGGGGCGAACCCCCTCATATACGTAATAATTTCTGTTCGTTTTGAGTTTTAATGCTGTTTCTTACTTTCAGTTGAAAAAAAAACTGGTTTTTTTATTTAATTTCGGATGGTTTTTTAAATAATGCTGGGAAATCTGGCACCCCCTTCATAGAAATATCCCTTCCCCAAGGAAATATCCTCCATGGAAAGATACTCCCCCGTAACCCCTACTCTGACCCTGACTCCACACTAGAAGAAAATTCCTCCTGAAAACGCCTGTATACTTCCCAATAACCAATACTATATGTAAACAATGGGCAAAGTTTATAACTTGCAGCCCTTCCCCCGGGAACATCAGGGGATCAAGTCTTCCTCAAAGACATATTAATAGGATTTTTGAATATGCTGAACAAAATGACTATCTCAAAATTTTAATTGTGTGACTTCGGGAAAAAAATGAGCGTTGGAGGGGGCCAAGTTGCCCTCCAATTTTGTCAGTCACTTAAAAAGGGCACTAGAACTTTTAATTTCCGTTTGAATGAGCCCTTTCACGATATTCTTTAAACAAAAAACAAATAAACACGAATCCGTGATCTTTCTTCTGGCAAAAAATACAAAATTCCACATTTTTGCAGATAGAAGCTTGAAACCTCTATAGTAGGGTTCTCTGATACGCTGAATCTATTGGTGTGATTTTTGTTAAAGTTCTATGACTTTTAAGGGTCGTTATCCCCTAATTTTGAAAATGAGGCAAATTTTCTCAAGGCACTTAACTTCTGATGGGTAAAACTAAACTTAATGAAACTTATATATTTAAAATCAGTATAAAAATCCGATTCTTTTTCTATATCTATTGGTATCAAAATTCCGTTTTTTAGAGCTTCGGTTACTATTAAGCCGAGTCGTTCCTTACTTACAGTTGGTTACCACGAACTGTTTGATTATTTAGACGACAAATTTACTTGTCCAGATAGATAGTCATGGTACTGGCACAGTTTCTTTTTCTTCATTAATTAAATGAAGTTTTTAATTCTTTGAAAACCAAAAAATTATTCTCAAAGAAAAGTTAGGAGCCATATTAAAACATAAAACGAGCATCAATTAAGTCATATAATAATTCAAATTTCAAGCAAACAAAATAACTGTAAACCTAAAGCGAGTGGAAATTAAATTGAATAATCAAGCAAGGCTTAAAATGAGCAGAATCAAACAGTTCGTGGTGACGAATTATAAGTAAGGAGTGACCCACTTAATAGTAACTGATACTCTAAAAAACGGAATTTTGATACCAATAGATACATCAAAAGAATCGTATTTTTATGCTAGTAGAATGCTAATAATGAATTTGCTTACACATATAGCAATTCCTATGTTATTTGCTTACACATATAGGAAAAACATTTCCAGATCATGTACTTATGGATTTGCTTGCCTTATGTTCCTTGGTGTCTTTCCAGAGCATGTACTTATGGATTTGGGTGGATTATGTTCCCTCCCATGCTATTTTAAGCGCTATGTCTACCATTTCTAAGGGACCCCCGTACCAAACAGGTTCTACGGGCATTACACCTTTGCCAAGAGATTTACGCAATTTAAGGACAAGTTTTTCTGACGTAGATTTCTAGTTCATGATATACAAGTTTTTTTTAGGTTAAATCCGTGGTCATTCATCTTTAAGTTGATTAGTAGGTTTTTTTTTTTTTAACTTGGCTAATAGGTTTTTAAAACTATTACTATGAACACTACATGCATTCCATTTTTGGAACTAGGAGCGAGATTGTGTGATGCTATAAGACTGGTTTCGTTTCATGGGTTCATTAATAGAAGGACTAATGTTTTTTGAAAAGGGTAATTACTTCTTTAGTTTACGAGATTTGCAAAATTTTTTGCGAAAAGATATTTGCGTAAAGGTATTGCGATGGTTAAGAATGCCTCACGGGTAATTAAAGAATGGGATGCTTGCATCAGCAATACAAAGAATAAGCTCAGATACTTAATAGATTTGACGCTTACAATAGACATTGCTAGAAAGTATTCAATACCTTAATTGAAAAGTAACGATAGAATGACATTGTGACTTGACCTAGCTTTACCTCGCCGATGTGGTCTGTATAATACATAAGTAACGTTTGAAAAGTATTGTCAATTTAAAAAGAAATGGCTGAAAAGTGTTTTGTGGGGGAGGGGTTGCATGGAGGGTTGAGGTGCACGAGAGTTCAGTTAAAGGGGATACAGTTGCACGGGGGTTTCGGTTATACAGGGGTTCAGTTACAAGGGGGATTCAGTTGCACGGGGGTTGAGTTAAATGGGAATTGAGTTCCACAAGAGTAGTGCTTCGTCGTGGTTTAGCCGTGAGGTCCCTTACCACAACCCCAAAGGGCTCCGATCCCCCCACCCCAACCCCGAAGGAACCCCCCGGTCCTCAAAGATTCTCTAGGCTCCCAAAGGGGTCGTGGTCTACCATTTAAATTTTACATTCTCGTGATTTTCCAAGTTATAGTTGAAGGAGTCTATTGTGTTAAGACCGTGTGATTTTTTATTTACATGTTGTTCGTTAAAAAAATAAAAACTTTATGTTAAATAAGTAATTATTATATTTTTTAAGTTCAATTGGAGGCGAGGATTTCTGTTAAATAAATAATTGTTATACCTTTTAAAATGACTTCACGGGGTTTGAGGGGGCTCTGTTGTTTTAAGCCGTTTGATTTTTTCTTTACATGGTGTTCGTTCAAAAAGCGAGGATATTCCGGGTGATTTTTTTGGGAAGTTTAATGAATTTATTAGTTACCGAGAGTTCAATGACTCCTCACCTCAATGACTTCCAGGGGGTTTTATGACTCCTCCTCACAATGAATTCAGATGGTTTTAGGACTCATCCCCATAGCCATAACTCTATTCAACCTTGAGCGAAGATATAAAAGTTTGATGAAGTATTTTTCTGCTTAACAACTACATTAATAACTTCCAAGATGATAGGACTTATTTTTTAATTTAATTGGGACTGAAAAGTCAAAGTCTAACATAAAGAACAAGGTATTTCGGAGGGGGTACCTAACTTCATATACCGGCTAATTTCCATTCGTCTTAGTTTTTAACGATGCTCCTTATTTATAGTTGAAAATGCTTATTTTTTAATTTAATTGGGAATGAAAAGTCAAAGTCCAACATAAAGAACAAGGTATTTCGGAGGGGGTAGCTCACTTCATATACGGGATAATTTCCATTCGTCTTAGTTTTTAACGATGCTCCTTATTTCTAGTTGAAAATGCTTATTTTTAATTTTATTAGGAATGAAAAGTCAAAGTCTAACATAAAGAACAAGGTATTTCGA
>NW_028298277.1:0-5071 GCF_049724085.1 Artemia sp. Qi Xiang Cuo
TTACAATCGAAAAGAGAGAAAACTTTACACTCCGTAAGATCCATTAGCAACCAGCGGCGGATCCAGGGGGGTAGTGGGGGGGGGCCGCCCCCCCCCCCCCCCCCAAGATTTTCTGGCGCCCTCTCATCCATCGTGCAAACGACCCTTTTTTGTGAATGATTCAACTAAGGCCAACGCTAAAAAAAAAAAATCGGATACCCCGTCATTTTTTACTTTCTTTTTATCACATTATCTAAAGTTCAAATCCGACACTGCACGAATCATGATTATTGGGTTTATTTTTGGGACGTGCTAAACGAGCAAAACATTTTGTGAATGCTTACGAGAAACACATGTCTTTGGGGAGTTGCGTGGGTGGTTAGATCCAACCGGCAGGAGGCTAGGCGCGAGCGACCCTGCCACTGCCTTCGGAGTATTTTTGCTCCGTGTGTTAGACCAGTTAGACGGAAACGCATTTAAAATGGATCGGAAAAAAAAATCAGGGCATGAATATAGAACAGAGAAGAAACAAAGAATGATGGCGGAAAGCCGTAAAGGATCGAGGGACATCTCTGATTATTTTGCCAAGAAAGATCTGATTAAAGGTAAGCTTTTAAAGATAGAACAATAAGGAAGGAGTGTCGTTTAAAGTGGGTATCAACACTTCTAAATTATAGCTTTAGCCCATTGTCGGATAGCTTTACTGATAAGGCTCATTCGTCAAGCTTCATCGCGTACCCGCTGCGGTTGTTGTTATATATTGCATACGGTCCCTCTTGTACAGTGTTCTTCGTATGCAATTTGTCCGAAGCGTTTGACCTGATTTTTACCAGCCCACTCGTCTCGCCTGACGGTTATGATATTGGCTTAAAGCAGTAAATTTACCGACACACTGTGTCAGCTCTGAAATTATCTTTCAAATTCTTGCAGTTAAAGCTCTCTCTTTAGCCTTGTAAACTTCGGTGATAATTGTTTCGGGTTTCAGCTCTTGAAAAATATTTGTTAGCTTATGTCGGGGATCGGTTCTTGGGGTTGCAAATTAAATTAGTTATGTTTAGGGTGGTATTTTATTTTAAAGTCCGGGTTTCCTAGAAATAGTTTTGTGGTATGAAAGTTCAAGATTGTTGGGGGAGTTTAAAGTTAATGTTGCTGATTCAGTTTATTTTCAAATTTAGTTCCAATTCTGCCTTCACCATGTTGAGAGTTAAATCTACTAAAGCAAGCCATTATACAAAGTGTATATACGTTTACAATAAATGTCTTGTGCAACCTTTAAAAGAGAAACTTTTTTTTGTTAGATGTTGAAACGACGGCAACTTCTGATGCCCACTCTGAGTCGACGGTCGGAATGCACAAAAACGCATTCAGCCAGGAGAACGAACTGTCACCAACAACTCCGTCCACTTCACAGACGGCCTTCATAACAAACTTCGGCGAAACGACACACACTGATCAGCTGACTGAAGGATCAAGAAGCAGTACTCAAACCTTGGTGGTACATAGCCCAACACTGATTTCACAGTCCCTGCACCCGCAGCAGAATCAACGCGCTATTTTCTCGCCTGAAACTGACTTCACGCCGTCGAATGACTTTGGTATTGCAGTAGCGCTGAAAGAGCGAAATCAGTTGTCTTCTGGCGAAATTATGTTTTTTATGAACGAAAGGTGGAAGCCGAAGAACCAATCTGATCTTCCAGTCTCGACACAAAAGAGAAAAGGTGGCGAAGTCAAGCGTCGCTTGAATACCGAACATCTTGCCCGGTATCCTTGGCTCGCAGTGAGTCGTCATCCTGACCACGAAGGCCTTTGGTGCAGTGTTTGTGTTTTGATGAGGACCAACGAAAGCAGAGGAGGATGGTCGGCTTTATCTGGAGGCGGCGGAGGGCAAAAAATGGGAAAGTTGGTCTTGAAACCGCTAAAAGACTATTCGAAACTTACCGGGAAAGATGGTGCGCTGACAAACCATGCTGAAGCACAGTTTCACAAATACTGCCAGGAAAAAGCTGCCGCGCTGCTAACAACGTTTCAGCGCGGTAGTCAAGATCAAGATATCAGGAATGCTCAAGTTAGGTTAGGATATGAGAGCCGTCGAACGTTCGATAACGTAGGCTAACCTAGCCTAACCTAACTTAACCTAACCTAACTTAATCTAACCTAACCTAACCTAATCATACACCTAACTTAGGGCATGTCTCTCACCTAACCTAAGCTAACCTAAGTGAAGCGTACGTAGGTTAACCTAACCTAACCTAATCTAACCTAACTTAATTTAGTCTAACCTAACCATACTCACCGGAAAAGGTTAGGTTAACTTATCATGAGCACTCATGATAAGCACATGTGTGTACATGTGCATACGTGTGTGTAAATGTGGCAAGGTAAACCAGGACCAAACACTAGTGAAATATTCCAACTCATGCATTTCAATGAAAGAAATTCAAAATCAATTTGAAAATCAAGAAAATGTAACTTTAATAAGGTGAACCATAACCAAACACCAATGAAATATTCCAACTCTTTCATGTCAACGATTTCAATTCGAAATGATCTTTTAAAAATAAAGAAATTGTAAATGTGACAATGTAAACAACAACCAACTACGACTGAAATATTCCAGCTCATGAATTAAAACGAAAGAAATTCAAATGAAATTTTAAAAATAAAGAAAAAATAACTGTGACATGGTAAACCATACGCAAACACCAGTGAAATATTCAAACTCTTGCATTTCAACAAAAGAAATTCAAATTAACTTTTTAAAATAAATAAATTTTAACTTTGAATAGGTAAAAAAAAATCAAAAAATAATGAAATATTACAACTCTTGCTTTTAAAAGAAATAAAATCAAAATTATCTTATAAAAATAAAGAAAATGAAACTGTTATAAGGTAAACCATAACCAAACACCACTAAAATAGTCCTACTCTTTCATTTCAACAAAATAAATTATAAATGAACTTTTAAAAATCAAGAAAATGTAACTGCGACAAGGTAAACCAGAAGCAAACACTACTGAATTATTCCAACTCTTGCTTTTCAAGGAAAGAAATTCAAAATGAACTTTGAAAAATCAAGAGAATGTAACTGTGACAAGGTAAACCATAAGCAAACCCTACTGAAATAGTCCAACTCTTGCATTTCAACGAAAGAAATTCAAAATGGGCTTTGAAAAATCAAGAAAATGTAACTGTGACGATGTAAACCACAACCAAACACTACTGAAATAGTACAACTCTTGCATTTAAAAGAAAGAAATTAAAAATTAACTTTGAAAAATCAAGAAAATTTAACTTTGACAAGGTAAACCACAACCAAACACTCCTGAAATATTCCAACTATTGCATTTCAACGAAAGAAATTAAAAATTAACTTTAAAAATACAATAAAATTTAACTGTGACAAGTTAAACCACATCCAAAAACTACTGAAATATTCAAACTCTTGAATTTCAAAGAAAGAATTTCAAATTAACTTTGAAAATCACAAACATGCAACTGAGAAAATGTAAAACATCAGCAAAAACAACTGAAATATTAAAACTCTTGCTTTTCCAAGAAAGAAATTCAAAATGAACTTTGAAAAATCAAGAAAATGTAACTTTGACAATGTAAACCACAACAAAACACTCCTGAAATATTCCAACTCTTGCATTTCAACGATAAAAATTCAAAATGAACTTTGAAAAATCAATAAAATGTAACTGTGACAAAGTAAACCACAATCAAACACTACTGAAATATTCCAACTCTTGCATTTCAAAGAAATAAATTCAAAAGTAAAATTTAAAAAACAATAATATGTAAATTTTACAAGGTAAAACACAACCAAACACTGATGAAATATTCAATCTATTGAATTTCAACGAAAGAAATTAAAATGAACTTTTAAAAATAAATGAAATGTAACAATGACAAGTTAATAAACAATCAAACATTAATTAAATATTCAAAATCTTTATTTTAAAAGATATATAATCAAAAATGAAATTTTAAAATTAAGGAAAATGAAAATGTGACAAGGTAAACAACCACCACACACTAGTGAAATATTCCAACTCTTGCATTTCAAAGAACGACATTCAAAATGAACTTTGAATAATCAAGAAAATTTAACTTTGACAAGGTAAACCACAATCAAACACTACTGAAATATTCCAACTCTTGCATTTCAACGAAAGAAATTCAAAATTAACTTTGAAAAATCAAGAGAATGTAACTTTGACAAGTTAAACCACAACAAAACCCTACTGAAATATTCCAACTCTTGCATTTCAACGAAAGAAATTCAAAATGAGATATGAAAAAAAAAGAAAATTTACCTGTGACAAGTTAAACCACAAAAGTACGATACTGAAATATTCCAACTATTGCATTTCAACGAAATAAATTAAAATGAACTTTGAAAAATCAAGAAAATGTAACTGTGACAAGGTAAACCAAAAACAAACACTACTGAAATATTCCAACTCTTGCATTTCAACGAAAGAAATTCAAAAGAAACTTTTAAAAATCAAGAAAATGTAACTGTGACAAGGTAAACCACAACCAAACACTGCTGAAATATTCCAACTCTTGCATTTCAACGAAAGAAATTCAAAATGAACTTTGAAAAATTAAGAAAATGTAACTGTGACAAGGTAAACCACAACCAAACTCTACTGAAATATTCCAACTCTTGCATTTCAAAGAAAGAAATTCAAAATGAACTTTGAAAAATCAAGAAAATGTAACTGTGACAAGGTAAACCATGACCATACACTACTGAAATATTCCAGCTCTTGCTATTCAACTAAAGAAATTCAAAATGAACTTTGAAAAATCATGAAAATGTAACTGTGACAAGGTAAACCATAACCAAACACCACTTAAATAGTCCAACTCTTTCATTTCAACGAAAGAAATTCAAAATGAACTTTGAAAAATCAAGAAAATGTAACTGTTACAAGGTAAACCACATCAAAACACTACTGAAATAGTCCATGTCTTGCATTTCAAGGAAATCAATTCAAAATGAACTTTGAAAAATCATGAAAATGTAACTGTGACATGGTAAACCACACCCAAACACTACTGAAATAGTCCAACTCTTGCA
>NW_028298278.1:0-5069 GCF_049724085.1 Artemia sp. Qi Xiang Cuo
GTTTTAGAAAAGTTAAGGCCTGGCCTTTTAATCGTGTTAGGAGCATGTCTTTTAACGGTCCAACGTCTGTTTTTGTTAGTTGTACAAACTGGGTCAATTGGATATTAAATTCGTCAATATCCGATTGACCATTGTACTCTGGTATAGATTTTGCTATCTCTATATTTTTCGCGACTAACTTTTGCACTATTAATAACTCACTAAGTTCTTCCATTTTTTTGCGTTTATATCAACTTAGAATAAATTTATTATTTTACTTAACCTATTTTGGGGTAGGCTATTATCTCCTATGAGATATAAGGAGTTTCTTGTCGTAGCCTAGCGGTTATAGGCCTAGTCAATTTACTTATATGTCTGTATCTCTCCAACAATTTCAAATTCAAATTACAAAGTTTTGATAGCCTAACTAGTTCGCAGTTTTCCTCCAACCCCCGACTCACGCCATTTGTAGCGATAAAAAGATTTGTCATTTGTAGCGATAGTAGATTTTCTCCGACAGCGCCGCTTATAGCGCTGGAGATTGTGTCAACTAGGCTAGCGCCGCTCTCAACTAATGGGGGCAAATCGAATAAGTGTAGACATACAAATGTGGCCTCTTCTTCTCGGACTATCTGGAGATCAGATTCCTTTGGGAGCATTTACCTTGGAGACTTACGAACTAGTTACCTATTATTGGACTAGACGCAGACATATAAATGAAATAAACACAGATAAAAAGACAATAGATTTATTGAACTTACATGCTTAGTCGCACAGGAACGGGTCACTTCTATGACAATAACGGTGACCAAAATACAATAATTTCGCCTGAATCTCTCTAGGTCTGGTGTATCGATTGTTTCAGATCTCACTTCAGATTAAAATTAAAAAACACATTTACCCCACTCCCAAACGCGGTTCTTTTGTCCTTGCGCTGTAAGAACTGCCCTCCATTGGCCCAAGAGGACCAAGGATGTAATCTTTCGTCCAATGAATTCTTTAAGATTTTTCAGATGATTCAGGCGTTCACACGTTTTTTTGCCATTTCAACTTCCTTAGAAATATCGTACTTAGCATTTTTCTTGCTACTAATTATGTTAGCGAAATTCGAACGACCGTTGTCTGACTGAAGCTAGAAATGCAATTTCTCTTTTTGCTGATTAAGAATTTAGATTCTTGGAAGCGGTATTTGAACTCAATTAGGGGACGTTTAATTTCTGCCCGAATCATCTTTAGAAGGAAAGAATCTTATATTTTAAATATATGGTATTCTACTGCTGGTGCATGTGCAGGTAACTAGAGGAGGTATGAAAATAAATCAAACACTACTTGTTTCAAGATTTTTAAAAGGGTGTGTGTTGTTAAAAATTGTTGAAAAAGTTTCTCCAGGCCAATCTATGAATTCTTAAAAAAAAAACGGAAAAGATTGAAACTATTACTTTTTATTCCCTGAAAAAGACTGTGTCAATATAAAACGAACAGAAATTAATTAAAAAAAAAAAATTCACAAAACAAGTTTATCAAGGAAAAGTAAAGAACTCCATTAAACTAAAAATGACCAAAACTAGAATCAAATAATCTACCAAGCGTAAACTACCACAAATCAGCATTAATAAATAAATGAAACCCAAAACGAACAGAAATTACAATAAATAACTGAGTCAAACTCAAAACGAGCAGAAATTAATATGGGTAGGGCTCAAAACCACTTCCAAAAAATGCCTTCCAAAGGCCAGAACATAATTTTCACTTTACTGAAAAAAAATTGAATGTTTTCACTTTTTTTAATTTAATAATTAAAAAATTATTAAGACTTAAATGAATAAATATAATAATTTTTATATTAAAATGTAATTCCAATGTTATTTTTTTTTTTTTGTAAAGTGAAAATTATGTTATGTTCTTTAAAAGACGCGGGGGTCGTCAGCCCTACGCCTGTTTGTTTTTTCTAGTTTTGTCTTTTACTAGGTTATATATTGTAATTCTAATTTTATTTTTAGCTTAATTTATTTATTAAGGGTGATTTGATGTATGTTACATTTGGAAGATAATAAGACTAGCTCGTAGAATTTGACAAGGCTTTCGTCCGTAAAATAATAATAATTTGTTGATTCCTAAAGCCGACTATGCTTTCAAAGGAGATAAACCTTCTTAAACATTTTGTGGTCATATGTTTTTAGCTTAATTTTGATGATTTTTCTTTCGTATTTTGTTTTTCTTAATTTTTTTAATTTGGCGGCCGCTACTGTCAAAAATTGCAGAAGGTAATAAGGAAGGCTTTTCGACAAAAATGAATTTGCGGGTTTTTTTTCTAAATTTTTAACATACTAATGGTGTTTAAATTTATCTTTATCTCTTTCCTTAGGACTTCTCAGCGAAACTAAAAAAAAAAAACACAACACAAATAAAATTCTCAAATTTGTAAAACCCCATTTTCAGGGAAGGAGGTATGTTCCGGGGGGGGGGTGTAAACGCCTAGAACCAAAGGAAATAAAGAGGAGAAAGATAATAATAAACTGTCTCCAAAATATTTTTTGGAAAACAATTGCGCTACCGTGAAAGAATCCCAATAGTTCTTGATATCTTCAGCGACAAGATTTTTATGTGTTCCCAGAAAGATATATTTTCATCTCGAAAAATTCCTAGATACTTAAAATGGAGAACACTTTTAAGTTCAACATTATTAAAAAAAATTAGAAAACGAATTGCTTTGAACTGTGTCCCTACGTGAAAGCAACATATGTTGACATTTATTTTCATTAAGAACGAGCAGATTCTTAGGATACCAATCAAATGCAGCTTAAATTGTCATATTAAGGTTTAAAATAATCTAGCCAAGTCAGATTGGGATCCGAAAAGTACTGCATCATCAGCAAACATAATAACTTTTCACTGAGTAAAACTTCAGGTAAATCATTTATAAAAATCAGGAATAAGATAGGTCCTAAGACAGGGCCTTGAGGAACGCCACATGATATAGGAAAAGAATTAGAACTAATAGCACCTCCACGATCAAATCATTCTAGCTTCCTATCAGAAAGACACTATTTAAAAAAAATAAGAGAACTTAATGAAGATCCATATTATTTTAATTTCATAAGAAGAAAACTATGATCAACAGTATCAAATGCCTTGGTAACATCAAGAAAAATGCCAAGGCGCTGACCACCGTTAAGAGCATCATTTATTCAAGTATAACATCATGTACTTCCAGCTCAATAATTCCTGAGAGCATTTGCCGATCAGGAAAATTTGGGGCGACATAAAAAAGAGCGCTAACTGGGAAGTGGTCAGACAATATCACAGACAATTTTACTGCTCTTAATGAATGGGTAGAGAAAAATATATTGTCCAACAGCGTAGCCGTGGCTGTCGTAACTCTAGTAGGTAGAGAAATGCTAGGTAGAAAACCTGATGAAAGTATATTTTGAAGAAATTATGTGTTAACATTAGAATCCAAAGTTAATAGGTCAAAATTGAAGTCACCCAACATAAGAACTGGTTTTTTGCACTCTACCAACTTAACAAGTAACATCAAAAAATCTTGCTAGATTGCTTGAAGGAGCTCTGTAAAAAGAACATAAAATAAACGGTAAGCATCCTGATAGAGTAACCCTTCTTCCCAAACAGATATTTCACGATAGAAGACCAACTATTTTGAGCATAAATTGCTAAGCCAACTTTCGCACTGACTTTCCTATTGTGGGAAAAACACATTATATTGGAGGCATCCAGCATGGAAACAGAAGTATTATCCGATAAAAAGGTTTCACAAACAGTAACAATGTCATGTGGATTCGAAGCTAGGAAGAACCTGAGTTCGTTATGAGGACTGTAAACATTGAGCATTTAAGGGATGTACGCTTAGAAGAAATTTACACTGGCCAAGAGCAGTGGGTAGCTGTTCGTGACTGTGCGGTGACTGTTCGTAGAAAAATCACATTCTGGTGAGTCTTTTACACTTAATAGGTCAGCTTCACTGCCATTTGCGGTGTTTAAAATGGTATCTAGTTTCAACTTCGAATATAAAAATCCTTTGAAACGGTTCATATCAGACTGTAACTATACTTTATTCAAACGGCGGTCGGGTCTCCAAACTTCAAATAACGACAACATCAGCAATCGTCTTACAGGGAACAATATGTGAACCCTTTCTCCCATATATAACACATTTAAGTATCCACTGCATGACGGTTAAATAAAATGTCTAATTCTTTTTGCAAAAAAAAGTCAGACAAGTTTCGACAATATTCAATACAAGCGACTTTCTTTCATCGAGTGATTGAGAAAGATTGTAAAATAAGTTCATAAACACTTGTTTGAATTGTCGGACAGAATAGAAGCCGTACAAAAAAGGTGCCTAAGAATTATCTTCAATGAGGGTAAAGTACCTTATATTTCCCTTCTTAGGAGAGCTAATCTTGTCACCCTTACGGAAAGGAGAGCAAAAATTACCTTGCGTTTTGCTAACAATGCCCTTCATAACCCTCGAACAACTCCCCTTTTCCCCGGTCAATATTCACCCCTTCGACCCCGCCTCCCGCGTTCTGTGTCAACAAAAATCCCCCTTCTCGCCCCAATAAAAGTTTGCACGGAAAGATATAGAACTTTTATTCCTTACATAGTTGACATTTTCAACCACTGAATCTCCGCTGCCCCCCCCCCCCCCCTCACTCGCTCTTTACCTCATAGTTATTAATTTAATGCCCATTTTGCAAATTTGGGGTATTTATTTTTATGTTTGTTATTCACAATATAAATTATTTTTTTTTTTTTTGCTGACGTTTGAAGTTTTTATATTTTTGCTGACAACATTGGCCTTCTAATTTTATTAGTTTACTTTGTACTTTGTTTTTTTTTTTAAAGTTTTTACGTATTTGAAATTGACCCTTTTATAATTTGATGTTGTTGTTTGATTGTTTGTTTTTGTTGTTCTTTTTTCGCTGTATTTGACGCTAAAGTGCGAATTCGGCCCTTTTGGGCTTGTGATAGCCATTTTTCAGCAATAAATATTATCTTATCTTAACTTAAGACACAGGTTTGTTTAAAATCCAGAACAAGGCTATTTTTATCAAATGTCAAGTCAGATA
>NW_028298279.1:0-5068 GCF_049724085.1 Artemia sp. Qi Xiang Cuo
ATACTTGTAGTGCTATCTCGAATAAAACTATTCAAACTGATGGAGAATCAAATATGGAATCTAAATATATACAAAAATAATTGCATAACAATGAAACAAGACGTGCTGGTTTTTTTTGAGCTTATCACCAAAAAGGCATTGAACTTTGAAATTGCGTCATGACCTGTAGGCCGCAAATAAAACAGGATGGAACATAAAGTCCTCAAAGTATAAGTTAACATACAAAAAACCTGTTTGTATAGGCACGTAAGTACAATATATAACATCAAGCAAATTCCATATGATTTTTCAAATTACTATACCATCTATAGAAATGATACCTCTTTGCAAATGACCCTGGTAACCGTACAATGCATTGAAAACCTAAACACGCATATCCATCCATAAGGCGGATGGTTCAATTATATCGATGCCTGGCCTATGGTAAGGCTTCTTACGCACTCACTGGCTGTAGTACTAGATGCTTTACTACTTATAGTATTGGTTATTGGGAAATATACAGACGTTTTCAGGGGGGATTTTTTCTGGTAGTGGGGGGGAGTGGGTCGGGGGTTATGTGGGAGGATATTTACATGAAGGAAGTTTTCATGGGGGAGGGAAATTGCTATGAAGAGGGTGCCGGATTTCCTAGCATTATTTAAAAAAAGATCAGAAATTATATATATATAAAAACAAGTTTTTCAACTGAAAGTAAGGAGCAACATCAAAACGTAAAATGACAGAAAACATTATGTATATGATTGGGTTCACCTCCTAGTCAATACCTCGCTCTTTAAGCCAAAGATTATTTAGTACTTTCGTAAGAGCTATTTATTCGAATTAACGGCATTTGTGATTAAGGGGTCATTTTTAAAGAATTAGAACAAAATTCGAACTTTAGCCTAAAGGGTAAGGTATTGACTAGGGGGCGAACCCTCTCATATAGGCCTACGTATTAAAAATATATGAATATAGAAGTTCGTTACGTAAGTTTATTCGTAAGCTACGTATATTTATTATTAATAAAAACGTTCGTAAATAAAATTAAACAGGTTTCGAGAAAGCCATTTAATCAAATAAAAGTAAAATTAATATTCAAATTTGGTTTTAATTATTCATGTACGGTGAGCCAAAATCAAAACCTGCATTAATTCAAAAACGTTCAAAAATTAAATTCAAAAAACAAGTATTTTTTAACTGAAAGTAAAGGAACGACGTTAAAACTTAAAACGAACAGAAATTATTCCGTATATGAAAGGGGCTGTCCCCTCCTCAATGCCTCGCAGTTTACTCTAAAGTTTGAATTCCTCATAACTCTATTTTTTTTTAAACAATGAAACGTTTTATCGTAAAGAACAAGGCGGGGAGAATAGGGCTGTCTCTTTAATACACAGAATAATTTCTGTTCGTTTAAGTTTTAACGTCGTTCCTTACTTTCAGTTAAAAAAGCTTGTTTTTTGTATTTAATTCCATTTATGAAGTGGCACCAAAAGTGTTGTTTTCAGTGCTATATGGCACTTACTAATGGTAGAATTGAAAAAAAAGGTACGTTGATATGAGCAATAGCTTTCAAATGAGCCATTAAACATAACTCTTAAGTTCTGCCAACCCAATAACCTCAGCTTTTCTACTTGAGACATGGCACAAAAAGTGCCATTTTTAGTGCCATTCGGAAATTTTAGATGGTGGAATTTATAGAAAGAACGTAGATATGAGCAATATCTTTTTTATGAGCTATAAAAAATATGTCAACGATGTTCTGGTAGCCTGCTAGCGCCACCACTTGAGAAATGGCAGAAAGTGCCATTTTAGTGGCATACGGCACTTTCAGATGGCGGAGTTTATCAAAAGTACGTAGATATAAGAAATAGCTTTTGAATGAGCTATTAAGCATCTCTCTATCATGTTCTGGAGACCCGCAAGGCCTGGAGAAAAAAAAACGAAAAAAAGGGAGACAGATCAGTGCTACCCATGCAAAAAAGCGATTTTCCTTGTTGTTCAAGGAGGGGGACTGTAATTTTCCTGTACAAGATTTTCGACAATTCTGATTCCAATGTTACACTTTTTATTTTGACCTGACGCCATTTTGGAGGGGTCTCAGATTTTTTTTTCGAAATCACCATAAATTTCTTTTTGCAATAAACTTTTACTTTTAAGACGAACCAAAATAATAGTTAATAATAATAATAATAATTTATCTATAACCCACTGCACAAATAATGTGAAAAATAGTGGAGTAAAGAGAAAAAGGAAAGAAAAAATGAACACACACAGCACTTAGAGTAAGATAAACAAATAAAAAGAAAATTCGGACTTTCCCATTATATGGGCCTTTCTATAAAGTCAAGTTTGGCTAATGCTAATGAAATAAAATAGGATGAATATATAATAGTTTATAAACAAATTTGGGCTATATATTTGCACATTAGGGGGGGGGGGGGGTGGAGGGTAAATCATTGCATATATTAAATACGTAACCTAATCTAACCTAACCTAGGTACCTCCGCCCCCCCCCCTAAACCCCAAAAAACAACAGTTTAAATATCGTATACGCAATGAAAACCACGCTATGCATTCCATTACTCTATAGCGGTGTCTTGAATTAACCCGTCAAAAACGTTTTTTGTGACTGGTTTCCTTGTAAAGGCCCATATAATGGGAAAGTACCAAAAATTCATCGAAACATACGAATGAGACCATGGTGAGGGGACAGTTGTATATGTAAATCACGAAGTTTTTCATTTATATCAGGTGTGTTATACTTTTTGATAATACACCGATTACGAAATGACAACGGAAGATACAATAAAAATTTGCAAAACCGATAATAGCATTTCCTTAATTTAGATAGGTCATTCTTCCTAAGCAAAATGTAAATACCTGAAATACCATGGTCACAGAAAAGAGAATACAGCGACACTAAAGCTTTGCGATTGTATTTTGACAATTTGCAAACAATCCTGGAATACCCACATTCTTATCTTGGTACATGCGTCCCTAACAGCTGACTAACGAAAACAAAATATCATGGTTGCAGCGGCAGCTGCAACCTAGTAAAGAACGAACCACGGCCCATAGTAACCAAAAGTTAAAAAACGTGTTTCGAAAAAAACTGCCTAGTGAAAGAAAAATCTCCATCTAACACTGATTCAGGAATGGTAACTATCGTTTCAATTCGTATTAAAAATAAAACTTTATTGGGAAAAAAATTAATGGTTATTTCGAAAAAAAAGCCTAAAACCCCTCGAAAATGGCATCAGATCAAAATGAAAAGTGCACCATTGGAATCAGCATAGTCGAAAACCTTATTCAGGGAAATTACAGTCCCTAACCTTGAAAAACAAGAAAAATCACTTTTTTGTATGGGTAGCACTGATCTGTCTCCCTTTTTTCTACTTTATTTTCCAGGGCTAGCGGTTTACCAGAACATCATATAGAGATGCTTAATGGCTCATTAGAAAGCTGTTTCTCGCATCTACGTGCTTTTTATAAATTCCACCATCTGCAAGTGCCATATGCCACAAAATGGCACATTTTGTGCCATTTCTCACGGGGTGGGGCTAGCGGGCTACAAAAACATCGTAAACAGATGTTTAATAGCTCACATTAAAGCTATTTCTCATATCTACGTTTTATTTATAAATTTTACCACCTGCAACTGTCAAATGGCAGTATTGATGCCATGTCGCAAGTGGGAAATCTAGGGGCTAGTGGACTGCCAGAATTTCTTAGAGATATGTTTAATGGCTGATTTGAAATCTATTGCTAATATCTACGTGATTTAAATCAGTTTTACCATTCATAGCTTCCAAATAGCACAAAAAACGGCACCTTTTGTGCCACTTCTTAAGTTGAAAAGCTTTGAAGTACCAAATGGCACCATTGTAATAATTATGTTCCGAAACCCTTAACGTGGAGATTTACAAGGGACCCTTCCCGTTTACTCCCCCTCCTAGGCCCTTTAGTAAGTCCCATTAGTCTGTTGGGAGAATTTACTATAAACTCTTTAACACGGTCAGAATCAAAAGTCAAAAATCATGTTTAGGAAAAAAACTGTCTAGTGGAAACAAATTGCCATCTGACACTGATTGGGGAATGGTGACTATTATTTTGGTTCGTCTGAAAAGTAAAATTTTATGGCGAGAAAAAATTTATGATGATTTCGAAAAAAGCCCGAAACCCCTTGAAAATGGCGTCCGATCAAAATGAAAAGTGTACCATTGGAATCACCACGGTCAAAACCCTTGTACAGAGAAATTACAGTCCCCCTCCTTGAACAACAAAGAAAATGACTTTTTCCTTGTTGTAGCACTGATGCGTCTCCCGTTTTTTTTTTTTTTTTTAGCAGGGCTAGGGGGTGACCAGAACATCACTCAGAGATGTATAATAGCTCATTCGAATGGAAATTAAATTTGCTAGTTTCCCTTTTAAGTGACCAAAAATACTGGAGGGCAACTAGCCTCCCTTCCCTCCCTGGAGGCCCCCTCCCCCCAAAGTCATCCAATCACAATTTTGAGATAGTCATTTTGTTCAACATATTTCAAAGGTCAAATATCTTTGGTATTGGTGATGATATGACCCTCCATGCTCCCTGGAGAAAGGGCTGCACACTGTATCGGTATCGGGCGTATTTATACCACGCAAAACGGCGTGAGTGTATTGTTATTGGGCGTATTGGTGTCGCATGTGTCTAGACAGCTGTTAATAGCTCATATAAAAGATATTGCTCATATCTACGTGAATGGCGTAATTTCGTCAAAATCCTGAGGTGGGGGGGGCAAAGTTGGATCCAATTTTTCCAAATCAAGTGAAAATGATAGTGAAAATGGAAAAATCAGCCATATCAAACAGTTCGTGGTAACGAACTGTAAGTAAGGAGCGACCCGGCCCAATAGTAACCGAATCTCTAGAAACCGGAATTTTGATACCCATAGATACATCAATGGAATCATATTTTTATGCTGATGATACAAATATATAAGTTTCATTAAGTTTAGTTTTACCCATGAAAAGTTACGCGCCTGAGTAAATTTGCCTTATTTTTGAAAAAAGGGGGAAATACCCCCAAGAAGTCATAGAACTTTAATGA
>NW_028298280.1:0-5065 GCF_049724085.1 Artemia sp. Qi Xiang Cuo
ATATATATATATATATATATATATATATATATATATATATATATATATATATATATATGTTGACTTGTTCATATATATGACTATATAAAGCCGGACTCGGAACCCCGGACCTCACTTTATTTTTAAAACAACAAAAAACCGTAGTAATGAGCGAGGCCGTTGAGGGAGGGGACAGCCCCTTTCGATATACGGAATAATTTCTGTTCGTTTTAAAGTTTTAATGTCGCTCCTTACTATCAGTTTAAAAAACTTGTTTTTTTATTTTTACTTAGAATGAACTCTCCGTGGTGGAAATTTTCATGGTGAGAGGGAGTTTTCCATGGAAGGAGCTGGATTTTTCCGGCATTATTTGAAAACTATATATATATATATATATATATATATATATATATATATATATATATATATATATATATATATATATATATATATATATATATATATATATATATATATATATATATATATATATATATATATATATATATATATATATATATATATATATATATATATATATATATATATATATATATATATATATATATATATATATATATATATATATATATATATATATATATATATATATATATAATATATATATATATATATATATATATATATATATAAATCAAAACAAAAGCCAACCACCCAAGGTGATTAGTGAATCTCTCAGTTTGAAAATTTTTATTGAGGAAAAAGGAGCCTGCTGAGAAAATTAAAAGTAAGTAGAAATGTAACATTATACATACATTATACATTATATATATATATATATATATATATATATATATATATATATATATATATATATATATATATATATATATATATATATATATATATATATATATATATATATATATATATATATATATATATATATATATATATATATATATATATATATATATATATATATATATATATATATATATTCTCTTAGCAGGCTCCTTTTTCCTCAATTAAAATTTTCAAACTGAGGAGATTCACCTCAATCACTTTGGAGTGGTTGGCTTTTGTTTTTGATTTGTTTATATATATATATATATATATATATATATATATATATATATATATATATATATATATATATATATATATATATATATATATATATATATATAAACAAATCAAAACAAAAGCCAACCACCTAAGGTATAGGTTAATCTCCTCAGTTTGAAAATTTTTATTGAGGAAAAGGAGCCTACTGAGAATAATTAAAAGTAAGTAGAAATGTAACATTATACATATATATATATATATATATATATATATATATATATATATATATATATATATATATATATATATATATATATTCTCTTAGCAGGCTCCTTTTTCCTCAATGAAAATTTTCAAACTGAGGAGATTCACCTAATCACTTTGGGTGGTTGGCTTTTGTTTTGATTCCAATAGATTCCCAATCATCACAAATCCAAGTGTTATTATAGCTTCATTTTTAGTTGGTAAGATTTGATACACAGAAAGCTGATTTTGTCGACCTTTAGACGCCGGAAGTGAAGTGTCTGTTTGTGAAAATAGGTGACTGCTTGTCTGTCTCTGAGACAGACAAGCAAATTGTAAATTGTAAAACAGACAAGCAAAAATTGTCATATGTTTACAATAATTTTTTTCCCTGAATTCATGGAAAACAAAATAAAAAGTTTTGTTTACTATAAATCATGACTTTTTACTAGTTTTTACTAGATTTCGGGAAATTTACTAGATCCTCAAAATTTACTAGATTTTTTTTTACTAGATCTAGTAAAATCCTACTGACGGTGGTAACCCTGTCCTCGACGGTTTAGTCAGCACTAGTTTTTGCGCTCTTTCTATAGCAGTAACTTCTGCATCATGTTTTGTTCCTGAATCCTCAAGCCTTTCTTGTATAACTTCTCCTGAATCTTGAACCAAAACCAAGTTTTGGCTTATTTTTTAGCCATCAGCGTAATAACAATAGTATTGTTTGTATTTAACTGCTAGTGTGTTCAGTAGACAGTTTTCTTTAAAGATAAAGTAGTGACAGTGAAATACCACTATTTTATTGTGACAATTTCTTTTTATTATTAGGGCAATGTAAAAATCAGACGTAAAAATGAAGTAATTTTAATACCAATATTGCCCAATTCAGTCGGTAAAAATGACGAGTTAGCCGGTAAAATCCATTTCCCCCCTCCAAATATTTTAGCTAGTGGGCCTCTGATCAGTACGAACTCCATGGGAAATAATTCTTAATGCTTCTTAGCCCCAGCCTGTTACCTCTGTGTTTTTCTAACATAACGCAGCTCTTTTACAATTACCACTATTTTTACATTTTCAAATTATTTTATTTAACCTTTATCTTACCTTACTAAAATAACTCAGTCCCCCCTAAAAAAAAAGAATTAAAATAAATAAAAATATAAAAATAAATACCATTGGATATCCTACGTTATAGATTATGCCTGTATTTTGGAATAGAGGTAGAACATTCCAAAATTCCTTTTTGTTCATTTTTTTTATTTATAATACTTTCTCTTTGGCCGATCAATTTTGTTTGTGGAAGGAATGAGAGAGATTTCTACAGGGGGGGGGGGGGTCTAGGGGGAATTTTCCAAGGTTTCGGGAATTTTCTGGGGGATATGCCTAGAGCCCAGGCAAACATTCAAGTACTCGAACAGAAAAAAGGTGCGAACGTCTTGTCAAACAGTTCGTGGTAACGAACTGTAAGTAAGGAGCGACCCGGCTCAATGGTAACCGAAACTCTAAAAAACGGGATTTTGATAGCAATAGATACATCAAAAGAGTCAAATTTTAATTATGATTTCAAATATATAAGCTTTATCAAGTTTAAGCTTACCTAAAAAAAGTTACGCGCCTGAGAAAATTTGGCTTGTTTTTGAAAAAAAGGGGGAAAGACCCCCTAGAATCTATAGAACCTTAATAAAAGTCCCACCGTCATATTCAGCGCGTCATAGAACCGTAAGTTAGTGGTTCAAATCTACTAACTAAAAAAATGTGTAATTTTCCATTTTTTGCCCGAATAAATATAACGGTGGGGTTGTTATGTTTTTTTTTGTTTGTTTTTTTTTGTTTTTTTTTTTTTCCCCAGGAGTGAGCGTTTCGAACCCGGCGGCCGTGAATAACTTGGGAGGGCTCCTTGGAAAGAAAATTAAAAGTTATAGTGCCCTTTTTAAGTGAACAAAAAAATGGAGGGCAACTAGGCACCCTCCCACGCTCATTTTTTTCCCAAAGTAACCCGATCAAAATTTTGAGATAGCCATTTTGTTCAGCATGGTCGAAAATATGATAAAAATGTCTTTTAGGATGACTTGATCCCCCAAAGTCCCCAGGGGAGGGCTGAAAGTTATGAACTTTACTCAATGTTAACATATAGTATTGGTTATTGGGAAGTATACAGACTTTTTCAGAGGAGATTTTTTCTGGTAGGTGGGGGACGGAGAGGGTGGGGGGCTATATGGAAGGATCTTTCCATGAAGGACGTTTTCATGGGGGAAGGGACATTGCTATGAAGGGGCGCCGGATTTCCCAGCATTATTAAAGAGAAAGATCAGGAATTAAATAAAAAAAAACAAGTTTTTCAACTGATCAACTGATTGTGATTAAGAGGTCATTTTTAAAGAACTGGAAAAAAAAATTCCCAGATGGAGGGCTAAAAGTTATGAACTTTACCCAATGTTAACATATAGTATTGGTTATTGGGAAGTATACAGAAGTTTTCAGGAGGTTTTTTTCTGGTAGTGGGAGGGAAGGGTGGGTCGGTGGTTATGTTGGAGGATCTGTTCATGAAGGAAGTTTTCATGGGGGAAGGAAAATCGCCATGAAGGGGGCGCCGGACTTGCCAGCATTATTTATTGGCTATTGGGAAGTATACAACCATTTTCAGGAAGGATTTTTTCTGGAGAGGGGGGGGCTAGAGGAGGGGTTACTCTGGAGAATATTTTCGTGGAGGATGTTTCTTTGGGGTAAGGGACATTTCTATGAAGGGGGCGCCGGATTTCTAAGCATTATTTAAAAAACAATCAGAAATTAAATAAAAAAAACAAGTTTTTTCAACTGAAATGTAAGAAGGAATATTAGAACTTAAAACGAACAGAAATTATAACGCATGTGAGGGGGTTCTCCCCCAAGTCAGTACCTCGCTCCTTACGCTACAGTTTTTTTTTAGTGCTTTCAAAAGAGCTATCTATTCTAATTAAACGGCCTTTGTGACTCAGGGGTTTCTGAATCAAAATTTTTTTTAACTTTTAACGTAAAGAGCGTGGTATTGACTAAGGGGAGAACCCCTTCATATAAGTAATAACATATACGTAATAAAAAAACAATAAAAAAACAAGCGATACGGCTCAATAGTAATCGAAACTTTTAAAACCGAAATTTTGATGTCAATAAATGTATCAAAAGTATGTGTTTATAATGCTGATCCTAAATATATAAATTTTATTAAGTTTAGTATTACTCATCAAAGGCTACGAGCCTGAGAAAATTTACTCGATTTTTTAAAGAGGGGGAAACATCCCCTACAAGTGAAAGAATTTTAATGAAAATCACACCGTCAGATTCAGCGTATCAGAAAACCCTATTACATAGGTTTCAAGCTCATATCTGCAAAAATCTGCAACTTTGTATTTTTTGCCAGAAGAAAAATATACGAATATAGAAGTTAGTTACGTAAGTTAATTTGTAAAGACATCCATTTAGCAAAAGAAAAGTAAAATTTTTATACAAATAAAAGCTGCATTAACTAAAAAACGATCAGAAATTAAATAAAAAAAACAAGTTTTTTAAACTGAAAGTAAGGAGCGACATTAAAACTTAAAACGAACAGAAATGAGTCCGTATATGAAATGGGATGTCCCCTCCTCAACGCCTCGCTCTTCACGCTAAAGTTTGATTCTGTCTCACAACTTTATTTTTTAAAACAATAAAAAAACTTTAGCGTAAAGAGCGAGGCGTTGAGGAGGGACAGCCCTTTCATATACGGAATAATTTCTGTTCGTTTTAAGTTTTAATGTCGCTCCTTACTTTCAGTTTAAAAAACTTGTTTTTTTATTTAATT
>NW_028298281.1:0-5060 GCF_049724085.1 Artemia sp. Qi Xiang Cuo
GTTGTGAAAGCATTAAAAGTGTGATAAGTCTTCTTCTTCTTTTTTTAAGAAGAGGGTGCTAAAACTCAAAAACTGTAATTCGTGTCTCACTCTATTTAAAGTTTATTTTTGGATTTTAGGTAATGATAAACTTTCCTGGTAAAAAGTAAAATATGGCTGTTAGCTGACGGTCAGCTGTTACAGCTACTACATGTATTCAGTTTGCAAATTTACTTATGTGAAAATTATTAGTTTGGAAAACTTGGTTTAGCTACTGAAATTAAAGCTTTATTCATGGTTTTAATGCTTAAAACCATAAAGTGGACAGGCCTATTATGTATCTCCAACAGTCTATACCTAACTGTTCCTACTTATAAGGCTTCAAAAATATGTGACAATAAATCTAAAATTAGATTCCAGGAGCCCATGAGCCCAGCTGCTTTTTCTTGGGCCCTGGCACATGGCAGGCTTTTATATATGGATTCTCATTCTTGTTCGTCTTCTAACCGCAGACAATTTGAGTCCTTTCTTGGTAGCATTACAGTTCAACACAGCTTTGATACAGCCACCCTGAGAAAAATATAATTTTTTTCTTAAAGTTGTAACATATTTAAATTGTTCCTGTGGCCAGAAATGTCAATTTGCCAGTTTAAAGAAGAAAAAAAACTATGTAGCCGATTTTCAAGCTAGGCCTTGGCATGGCTACAGTACAAGCTTGGATACATTGATTCTCCTTGTCCCTTATCTTGCAACTGCAGACAAAGTTAGCCTCTTCTTAATACCATGGTGTCACCATAGGTTCAATTAAACCACCATTGGAAAAAATACCTTTTTAGATTGTTCTAGTGGCCAGAAATGTCGATATGCTAGTTAAGAGAGAAAAACTATGTAGCCAATTTCGAAGCCAGGCCCCAGCACACAACATGTGGTAGGGTTGAATATATAGATTCTTGTTGTAAATAGCAACCTCCAAATGAGTCAGCTTTGTTTGCTACTCTATCTTTGGGACATAACGTTGTGGGGTTTTATCTTCTAACTGCACAACTCTTTGTTTTTCACTCCATTTTTGATATGTTCTCACACTTGCTCTTTTGCAATTGCTTGTAATTTTCACTGCTGCTTATCTTTTTGCCAAATATTTCCTTGTTCTTGCTGTAGCATATCTTTTAGCTGCATATTTCTTTGTTCTTCATCTTTGTTTGTGACTTGTTTTAATTCTTTCTGCTAATTATCTTCAAACTGTATGTTTCTTTGTTCTTCACTTTTGTTTTTGACTTGTTGTAATTGTTGCTGATGGGAGTATTCTGACAGTAAGTACTTATTCTTCATTTTTGTTTAAAAACACTTTAAACATTTTTAAATACCCTTTACCTTAGCTGCTCAGATTGGTCTTGTCCTGTTTGTTGATCTAGGTTGTTCAGTTATTATCTATATACTAGGAAACTACTTAAAACGCCTTTTGTAAGTAGAGTAATTACAGTTGGTATTTTATACTTAGCTATGTTCCTTTGTTAATGTTGCATGCGTCATAGATATAAAAAACAAGACTTTCACTCCTGGGTGGGGGGAGGGGGCAGAAATGATGTAATTTTTTGATGTAATTTTTGATGTAATATATATATATATATATATATAATATAAATATATATATATATATATATATATATATATATATATATATATATATATATATATATATATATATATATATATATATATATATATATATATATATATATATATATATATATATATATATATATATATATATATATATATATATATATATATATATATATATATATATTAAAATATTTCTAAAGCACCAATAGACAGAGTGCTAAAAACATCAGAATCGACTTGACCAAAAATCTAACAAAAACTCCAGGGATAACACAGCCCCCCAGAACCCATGGGCAACTGTTGTAAGTTATGCCCCCAGGGTATATAAGGTTTTTTATGTAAGGGGTGATTTTACTAATTTCAGAGGTGGCTCATTGGATTAGAAATAGAAACTTCTAGTTACTGTTTATGGAGTTAAAAGTGAACATATGGCATCTTTCCCCCTCCTTCACACACAACCTCTTTTCCCCATACTTATTAGTCAAAATTTTGAGATAGCCATTTCCTTTAACTAATCCTTTAACTAAGATTAAAATTTTTACTGGATGCATTTGGGTTCAAACTGCAAAACAGCAGTTTGAACCAACACTTTTTTTGGACTTCGTTAACCAGTGTAAATCTAATAGCCTGCACCTGAACGAGCAGAAATCGAAAATTCTACGTTTCAACCTGCTCAAACAAGATATACAAAACCAGATGTTCCCTTTGCAACTGTTTCGTCTGCGACAATACTGGCCGTTACTTTTACAAGTGATTGCTCATTTAAACTGCACGTAGACAATATTGTACGCAAAGGACACTGCTCAATCCAAAGTTTAATGAGTATGCGAAGGCTGGGTTTCTCAGATCGTCAGCTCTTATTGGCTTACACGACATACATCAGGGCAATCCATGAATATTGTTGTCCTGTCTGGGGTTCCCAAGCACAAAACACTGCCTACATGTCAGAGGAACTAGAAGATGTTCAAAAACGTGTTATTAAAGTAATTCTTGGACCCAGGCATGAGAGTTACGAGCATGCCCTTGTGGTTATGAGCTTGCCCACTTTGTTTGCCCGAAGACACAATTTGATAATGAGATTCGGAAAATCACTCATGTCAGGCGAGAAATATCGTTCAATTCTTCCTCCAACCGCACCAACCCCGAAACTCACCAGCCATCAGAACAGACTGCAACCCGTCAAGTGCCGAACAAACAGATTTGCAAATTCCTTCGTACCACATTTTGTTACTGCATTAAATAAGTGATTTGTTTTCTTAAATTGTAAAAATAGCATAATTTAGCGTTCAGTTTTGTTTGCTAGGAAATCTATTTGTATAAACGAATACGAATACGAAAAAGGGTGTGGGGGTTGTTTATTCTCCAATCACTTTTGATGCCTAAAAAGGGCACTATAACTTCCAATTTTCAATTGAACAAGCCCTCTCAAAGTTTATACGATTATCCCTTCCATAAAAACCTAAAATATCTTTGGGACATAATTTACAACACTTATCCCCAGTGTACCATGAGTAAGTTGCGATGTATTTAAAATACCAAAATAAAGTTCCTTCTTTCTAAAGATAATACCGAATTTGTATAATTAAGTTAAACCTAGTTTCAAAAATGAAGTCCTTAATCAGGAAAGAGAAAAAGTGCAGTCACCTCAGACAAAGAACATCACTATCCAGGCTTAAGATTTTGCTAAGAGAGTGAGAAATAAAAAATATGCTACGTACGATATTTTTAAAGAAGTTTAAATGGAAAAACCGTGTGAACGCCTGAATCATCAGAAATATCTAAAAGGAATTATTGGACGAAAGATTTACATCCTTGGTCCTCTTGGGCCAATGGTGAGCTAGTCCTTATGGTGCAGGACTGAAAAGCTATGTTTTGATAGTGGGGTAGATGTGCTTTTTTAGATTATTCATAAGTCAGATTTGGAGGGATTCGTAAGTCAGATTTGGTATTATTCGTATATCAGATTGGGGAGGATTCAGACGAAATTCTCATATTCTTGTCACCGTTATTGTCATTGAAGTGACCCATTGCTGTGCATCTAAGCATGTAAGTTCAATAAATATATTGCCTTTTTTATCTGTATTGATTTCATTTTATATGTCTGTATTTAGTCTAGCCTAATAATAGGTAATTAGTTCGTATGTCTCCAAGGTAAACGCTCCAAAAGGAATCTGATCTCCAGATAGCTCGAGAAAAAAGAGGTCACATTTATATGTCTACATATTCAATTTTCTCTCATTACTTGAGAGCGGCGCTAGCCTAGTTGACACAATCTTTAGCGCTATAAGCGGCGCTGTCGGAGAAATTTCTATCGCTACAAATACCAATCTTTTTTATCGCTACAAATAAATTTTTTTATCGCTACAAATGACGCAAGTCGGAAATTGGAGGAAAACTACGAACTAATTAGGAAATTGAAAACCTTGTAATTTAAATTTAATTATTGGAGAGATACAGACATATAAGTAAAGTAATTAGGCCTAAAACCGCTAGGCTACGACAGAAAACCCCTTATATCTCATAGGAGATAATAGCAACCCCCAAAATAGGTTAAGTAAAAATAAATTTATTTTCAATTGATTCAAAAAAAAATGGACGAAATGAACGATTTATTAATAGTGCAGAAGTTAGTCGCGAAAAATATAGAGATAGCAAAATCTATACCAGAGTACAATGGTCAATCAGATATTGACGAATTTAATATCCAATTGATCCAGTTCGTACAACTAACAAAAACAGACGTTGGAGCGTTAAAAGACATGCTCCTACTACGATTAAGAGGCCAGGCCTTAACCTTTATAAAACAGATCGAACATATCATAGGCAATAACGCAAACTTGCCGATAAATACGGTCGATAACTTGTTAAAAGCATTCAAAGACAGGTTTATAGACACCAGTTCGATAAACAAATTAAAACACGGAGCAGTAAACTTAGACTTTTCACAAAATATTAGAGAATACCTTGATAACATACGCATTTCAGTAGAGGCAAAATATGGAAGTGGTTCGGGACAACTGTATGAAAAATTCATACTAAATACCTTTTTGCAAGGGCTACCCCCAAAACTATAGAGTGGTAATATCCAAAAATATTCAGACATTGGATCTTGCAGTTCAGGAGGTAGAGCGATTGATAGAAGTTGATACGATGGTCGCTAATCATAGTAAAGCAAAAATAGATAGCCTATGCGATTCAAACGCGAACCTAATTTTCAAGGGCGATCAGGCATTCCCCAATTTCTTTTCAAGGGATAACTCCCCACTGCCACAAAGAAATAAAATGCCAGAACCCGATAGGCAGAAAACAGTACGTTTTCAGCCTACTAAACAATCTAATTACGGAAATAACCCTACAATAATAAGGTGCTATAATTGTAATCGTGTTGGCCATATCGCGAGAGGGTGCCATTATGTACCCAATCGCATACCAAATTGCTATCGGTAATACGCAAAACT